>NC_056725.1:648247692-648372692 GCF_019279795.1 Protopterus annectens
CACCATAAGAAGTATGAAACTCTAATGCCTGGCATTATTTACCAGTTGTAGCAGTCAGTGAGTTACAGTGGACAGGGTATATATAACATGCAGCATCAGGCACAATCTGTAAAATCACAGACAGTTGAGAAGCATGGGGGTTTGTCCATGTGAGTTTAGGCTCCAGGACCCAGCTAGGTGGAACTCTAGATGACACCAGGAAGAGGTTTTAAACTAGGTCCCTTTGGCCACAGCTCTCATCTTTGGCAGTGGTGTGCTTTCTAAATCCCTGGGATTGACTTTCCATATGCTGTGTATGGTTGGATTGCATACAGGAAGTGGTGCTGTTTACTAATACAAGAAATTTCAGCTATCTTAAAAGTTTTGGCTTTAGAGGTAGGACTGTAGGTGCAAGTGTGTATATGTTAAGAATAGATTAAGATTTAGGTAAAGGGGTAGAAATAGTGCTGTGTGGATGTGGTTAATTGAGGTATGTGTGCGTGTGTGTGTGTGTGTGTGTGTGTGTGTGTGTGTGTGTGTGTGTGTGTGTGCATGTGTTTGTGTGTGTCTGTATCCTGTGTGGTAGTACTGCTAGGTTTTGTAACATAATATGTAGGTTCAGGGTTAATGGGAGTTGTTGGCTTAGAGTTATGGTTAAGACACATGCTTTAATAGTACGTTTTGTTTACTGATGCCACATGTAGTCATTGTTTTATAGGCATTTTGTACATGTATGAATGATTTTTGACAAAATCTTCACCAGAACACATTCTGACAACAACAGCAAAAAAAAAAAAATCAAACTCCAAATCACCAAATTCACTACAAAGGACAAAAATAATGCCTTTGCTTCATAGGTTTATATTTGTGTACAAGGCTAATGACCACTAGGGTTTTTATAAGCCTAGCCATGCAACCCAAATGTGTTTCTCATGATGTATGTTTTAGACTTTTATATAGGGATGATTGTTGGTTACAACATGATTTACTGGCTTCCCCTGTCCATCACAGATGTGGGTGCCAGACTGGGGTGAATTTTCAATTTCTCATCCAATGATCCAAGTTATGATGCTTAAATATGGCTAGGGAGGGACTTTGTTTCATATGAATGGGGAGTCTGTTCCAGAGAAAGGGAATTCTCTGCGACAATCTGTTTCTCTAACATGTCCTATTTATGTTTCAAGCAAAATTTAGGTCTTTCGATCTAGTAGTTCTGATACTGTTTTGTGACTGTGCAAAAGATTCTTCCAAGTGGGATCCATGGATGTCTTGTATGAGATGCATAGATCACTTCTCAGTAATCTGTAGGAGACTGAGTATAGATATAGGGCATTGAGGTGATCTGCATAGGTAACTGTATTTATGCCCTGTATTCTTTTTGTAAGGAACCTATGTGGACATTCCAGTTGCTGCATGTGTCGGGTCAGGTACAAACCAAAAGAGGGCATTATACTTAATGATGGGTCTGATGAGGGCTGAGTACAGTGGTACAAATGACCTCTCTGGACCTAGATGCTATTCACTTACTTATAAATTGAGCAACATCAAAGGATTTCTTTGCTACCTTGTATAAATGATGATCGAAGGCCAGGTTACTGTCTACATGTGATCCCAGATCCCTGACTAGTGGGTCAACTCTTAGGAATGTTTTATTGATGATGTAGTTTCCTGGGGTGTCTGACTTCCCAAAAGGTACTATAATACGTTTCATTGCACTGAGTCTTAAACCATAGGTTCATAGGTTCATAGGTAGGTACTAGGCTATCGGCCCTAGGGCCTATACAAGCCTAGCCAAAAATGTACCCTGGCTTTCGCCACCCAAGAAAATTATTTTCCTGTGCCCCTGTCAAGCAGAACCACAGAAGTGATCCCCGGGGTGAATTTCCTATTACCCATCCAATCATCAAGATTTTTTTTGAAGAGTGCTAATGAGGAGCTCTGTTTGACATAGATAGGTAGTCTGTTCCAGAGTATGGGAAGTCTCTGGGACAGGAATCTATCCCTCCAGAATGTTCTGTTTATTGTGGTGACAAGGTTTAGGTCCCTAGAGCGTGTATCTCGCAGGGATTGGGATTTCTTTAAATGGAGCATGGCCTACAGCTCTGGGTTTGACATAGCTTTGTATGTTAGGCAGAGATCGACTCTGAGTAGGCTATATGCAACGGAGTAAAGCTGGAGTTTTTTTAGACGGTCTGCGTAAGGCATCTGTTTGAGGCCAGCAATCCTCTTTGTGAGGTATTTCTGTGGCCTTTCCAGTTGTTGTAGATGTCTTGTGAGGTACATACCAAAAGGGGCATTGTACTCTATAATGGGTCTAATGAGTGATGAGTAGAGGGGAACAATGACCTCTTTTTTTCTGGATGAGAAACCTTTTGTGATGAGGTGTGCACGTAGAAGGATTTCCTGACCAATTCGGCGATGTGATTATCAAAGGAGAGACTACTGTCCACCTGTGTCCCAAGGTCTCTTATCACACTTTTGGTGTTAAGTAGACTACCGCCTATGTGGTAGTTCATGAGTACAGAATTTTTACAAAAGGGGATGACAATGCACGTTTTGGCATTGAGCTTGAGACCATGTCTTTGACACCAGGCATCTGTCTCAGTGTGGCCCTTTTGTAGGATATCCACATCATTAGGAGTTTCACTTATGGCTCCTAGTTTGCAGTCATCTGTGAATTTAGTTAGCTAAAGACCTTCTGTGTTAGCCTGTACTTCAGAGAAGTAGATACCAAACAGGGCAGGACCCAGGACTGAACCCTGTGGTACTCCACTTGTCACTGGTCTGAAGTCTGATTTGGTGTCTGCTACTTTCACAGTGTGGGTTCTTTCAGTAAGCCAGTTGGCAACCCATCTTGTGGCATAGGGATTTATACCTAGTTTAGTGGCACTGGCACTAGTCATTTGTCTATAATAGACCCTCTTATAAGATGTTAATGTCTTGGGGAGATTCTCTGATTGCTCCCAGTCTGCAATCATCTGCAAACTTGGTAAATCAGAGGCCTTTGACATTGATCTTGACTTCTGAGAAGTAGATGCCAAAGAAGAAAAAGCCCAGCAAAGAGCCATGAGGGACTCCACTAATGGCTGGCCTCTTTCAGGAAGTGGTCTCACCAGTCCTACATTCCTGGGTCCTATATGTGAGCCAACTGGCTATCCAGAGTGTTATATAGGGGCTTACGCCTAATTTCATAAGTTTGTTATCAATGCCAGAGTAGGGTATTGTATCAAATGCCTTAACCAGGTCAAGGTAGGTAGTATGCACTGTTTTACCCTCATCCATTGCCTTGGCAAACATCTAAAAGAAATCCACCAGGTTCAGTAGGCATGACGTTCTTTTGACAAAGACAAACTGTGATAAATCCAGTGACTGAAGGTCTCCTATGTCTTTATTGATGATTTCCATGATAATTCTTTCCATTGCTTTCTATTAAAGCCTGGTCAGACTAATGAGTCTGTAGTTTCTGGGATCTGTTGATGGTCCAGCCTTATGAAGTGGGATGACTGTTACAGCTCTCCATTCTCTAGCATGAAGCCTGTTTTAAGACTACATTTAAATAGTAACTCCAGTAGCCCTGAAATAACATGTTTTAGACTATTCAGGAGGCATCCTGGTATATTATCATGGCCTATTAAAGTTGTGTTCTTGGCCTTAGTGAGCACAGAAAGGACATGCTCTCTATTTGTAGTTGGAGGGGTTGTGTTTGAAGGGATTTCTTGGGAGGGAGCTGATGGTGACTGGTGGATAAAGTTGGAAATGAATTTGTCAGCTAGGAACAGATTTGCTGTATCAACCAGCTCAGTGAATATGGCATTACTAACCACCAGTTTAGCACACTGCTGCCTTGGAGGTTTCTGACATAGCCAGGAATGCCTTATGTCTTTTGTCTGGGAGGCTACTTTGACCTCAGAATTGGATTTATTAGACTTCGTTAGCCCTCTTAGCTCTTATCTTTATGGGAGTTGCAGTTCCTGATTTTAGCAATGATTTATTCTCCTTTTGTTGTATAACATGTTTAATATGGGATGCCACAAGGGTGGTTTGTTTTTTGGAGTAAGTTTTGGGGTTACTTCTGGTAGATACAGAAGCCCTTCTGTAGCCATTGACATGGTTGTACAAAGTTTCTGTGAACAATTCTGCATAGGCTGCTCTGTTTTCTGGATTTGGAGGGGCATTGAATTTTGACAGACTATCACTTAATTAAAAGTAGTCTGCCTTGGAATAGTTCCTAACTGTTACTGGTTTTACTGGGGCTACCAAGTTGATTCTGATTTTGAAGGAGACAACTTTATGGTTCAGACCTTACTAAGGAGGACATGACACTGGGAATGGTTCAGCATTCTTCCATATTTGTGAGTATGAGGTCCAGTATGTTGGAACCTATAGTGGGCATATGCACTAACTGGTTAAAGTTTTTTGTATTTATGAAGTATAGGAATCTCTGTACCTGTAAATTTGAGGTTGTGTAGGATTTTCAGTCTACAGATGGGGTAATTAAACTTCCCAATAAATAAAATGTTAGATTGGATGGCAAGGGTCTCCAATAGGTTTAAGTTTGCACTATGAATTTCATGGGCTATAGAGGGTGATCTATCGCTGGAACAAACTACAAATGAACGTTTGTCTTAGTTATTATATTTGAATTTTGATTTGGAATGTTTTAGTTACTATATATATATATATATATATATATATATATATATATATATATATGGATCTACTTCAAAATATCACATTACCAAAATGTCAAAATTAATAACATTGAGACCAGAACATCGTAAGCATAATAACATTGAATGTTTCAAATAATGAAACTTGTAACATCAAAATAGGTACTGCACATGTCAGGCAGTACACTACATGGACGTCCTACATGGAGATTGAGCTACACTCATAACAGCAGCTATTCCATTTAAACACAACATTTAACACAAAACTGTACTTTTATCAACATTTTTGCACAACGTTGCCCAACATGGGGAAGTATGGCCTTTTCCCCACTGTAGTGTAATCCCGGAGTTGGTATATATAGTTGAGGGAGTATGGGGGGATACAACCCTCTACATTGGAGGATGTTGGGGTTTTAGATAGTGTAGTGTATTTCTGTGCAGTTTTGGCCAGTGTTATGTTGTCATGTTTGGTAATCTGACCTTTCAAGCTTTCAAAGTATATATATATATATATATATATATATATATATATATATATATATATATATATAAGAAAGAGAGAGAGAACATTTGTTTGGAGCTTGGAAGTTTGTGGTAAAGCAGCAGTGGTATGTATCAAGTGAATAGCTAGGTGGAGTGTGTCACTACAATTGGTAAAATTGCATTATTTTTTATACTGATAAGGAGTATAAAGCTGGATTACATTTTCTTTCAGATTACATAGTATAACTTTGTACATGTTTTTTTTCCTCCTTCTTAATTAATTTATTCATGCAGACTATTTACTTGTGGGCTGTGGTAAAACATAGTTATTTGTCAGATTTTTAAACTTTAGAAGGATCAGATAAGATAATGACCTGCCTAATTATTAATATATTATCAGTGATCCAGTGTAAGGCTTACTTTTATTTGCAAAATTTCTTAATCTCATGTTATATTTTCTCAAGCAAACTTTCTTGAGTTTTCATTTAATCACAGTTTCTATGCTCACTGCTTTGTATGGTATGTTTTACATACTACCTGGTAGTCTGAGTTCATTGCACTTCAGAGAAACAGTGATACAGACAACACATTGCTCTGCCACTGATCAATCTTTTTCCGAGGTATCACAACCTTGGAGTGAGAATAATAAAGTTTTGAGGGATTCTCTCAGAAATGGGGTGCAGGAGGACTTTTTCTCCTTCAAAAACACATTTGTTTTGTCAGACTTTTGTTTTCCTTCCTTTTCTGTTTCAAGCATTCTGGCTGTCCAGTGCCCCTGTCCCTTGCCAGGCCTATGTGCACCTCCTTTCTTCCTTCCCTGAACTTCTCCATGTGAGCTGGGGCCAGAATGGAAGTTAGGGGTTGTTTTTTTTCAGACGTGTTTATAAATTAGACAGCTTGAGAACATTAATTCTGTGAATATGGGCTACTGAGCTATAATTTATCAGCTGTTGTGGTCTGTTTACTATAATGTGAGGATTAAGTAACAATCATTCGTAAAGGGGAACCTTACCGAGTGTATGGCTATTTAGCTTTGGTTTCAAATGTGAAATTGTAACTGTTATGTCTTATCAGCTCAAATAACACACACATATTAATTTAAAGAACATTGTTTTACTTTTACATATTATTTGTGAACTGAGTTTTGGTACACCAGTGAGGTGTGTAAGCAGCAGCATAATGCAGATGATGGCATGCCTGGCTATTTACATTGGAATGCAAAACATTTTAATGCACACATACTCATAGTTATGTGGAGACTGGAAGTTTGCAGTAAAGCAGCAGTGGTGTGTGTGTGTGTGTGTGTGTGTGTGTGTGTGTGTGTGTGTGTGTGTGTGTGTGTGTGTGTGTGTGTGTGTGTGTGTATAGGGACATGCTTCAACATGTAGGGTGGCAGTACAACTTGGCCTACTTGGCAGGAACCCCAGGACATGCTTCCTGTGTATGCCCCCACCCATGAAAGTGGATCTGCCAGAGGTTGTACTAGCTGTTCCAAGGTCTTAGTTTGATGATGATGATGTGCTATGTTACCTAGACTGATGTCCGCTACCAAATATACCAGCAAGACAAAAAGCATAACCACAAGAATGGCCTTGCCTGGCTGTAGCCACTGAAGTGCTAGCACTGTGAGAGTGGGATATCCCTTATCTACTGCCACATTGGCTGACATCTGTAGGTGTAGCAGATGATCAGTGCAAGGACAGTCTCTTGCCCCTGACAGATGATAGAGGGGAAACACTCACTGTCCAATGTGTAATTCAGTCTGTTCAAGGAATCACACATGCAAGTCATGTACTCCTGTATTTCAGTGTTCACAGAATGGATCATCCTAACTATCTCTGCCATCATCCTAACTATCTCTGACATCATCCTAACTATCTCTGACATGGCTCTGGTGGAACTAGTTTGTGCCTTCATAATGGATATGAACATGTGTTTGGAGGCAGTTATTGACACACCAACCTCAGGGGAAGGGCAGTGACCATACCTCTGGCAAGCACCTTTACCAGTCCCTCTGTGTAGACTACCTTACCCAATACTGATAGGTGCAAATGCAGACATCTGTGATGTGGTGGCAACCCCTCATTCCTGATCTAGGGTGTTCCCATAAGCCTTGTCCATATTCAGATGGTTGTGTTTTCTGGGTAATTACTGCCATAGAGAGAGAGAGCTCATACTGTGACTAGGTGATATGGTGGCGCATACTTCCTGTATTCAGTTCACAAACTACACCCTCTAATCAAGCCAGCTCATCACTGTCATCATTATCAGAGGCAACAGATCCTCCAACATCAGATACAGGCAGTTCCATATTGCTTGTGCTGGATAAAGATTCACCTGTGAATGCACCAAAACAAAAATATACATACCATGTAAGTAGAACTCAGCACTGCTACTCCACATACAACCTATAGTTTTACAAATATAAAAATATGATAACGGTGATTACTCCTGGCCAAACCCCATGCAGATGGACATGAACCTTGGATCCCCAAATATACCTATATACCATGAGTCAGACAGATCTGACGAATTTTACACTAACAATTTGTTAAGGGGTGTTTTTCAGCTATTAATAATAAGAAGTAAGACTACATACCTGAGGCATCTACATTTGAAACTCTCTGGGGCCTGTAAAGCTTGGCTCCAACATCCAACCCTGCACTGTGAAACTCTGTGGAGGTGGTACAGCCTTTCAAAGAGACCAGGAACTCCTCTGTCTCTGTAACAGGTGACTTGGACAATGGAGCATCACCAGCTGCTCACCATTCCTGCACCACTGCTTCTGCTTGTTGAGTGTCAGCACAGATCATACCCATAGACTGGCAATTTACTATGTCATAGTTGTAGTCAGGAGCACCCACTACATTTACTTTAGTGACCACATCAGACTAAGCATAGTCTGGGAAGGGCTGGTCAGCAGCAAGAGCATCAGTGAACCATTGGCCATGGAAACAGAGGGATGGTATTAACACTTAATTTTCTGCATTCATAAATTTGGGCTGGCGGATTTAGGTCCCATTTTTTTAGGCATTACTCTGTCAGTATGGAAAGCAATGGAATTAATAATCTTGTTCTCACATGGCCATAAAAAGTCTATTTAATGCTCCTGTCTTACTAGGTCATATATCACGATTAATGTCTGCCTGACAGATATATATCTGTCCACAATCTTTAAGGAAATGTCAGGCTTGGTGTGTGTACTGACCACATACTTCCCACAAAACAATTACAGAAGAGAAAGTAGACAACAACCTGGACCAAGACAACAACAATTTACATATGGTTGTGTGTGTAATTACATATCTGCAATAGCAAGCAAGTAATAAACCTTACTCAGAATATGAACGGGGTGTCGAGTATTGGCCATAACAGCCATATATACGTATACTTGTAATGTACCTCCCAATAGCTTTACCCAACACATCATAAAAGCACTTTCAAAGTGAGACCTCTCACAGGCATTAGGGTCTATGAACAGTCAAATGAAACACTACAGAAATAAATGAATTGTGTGAGAAGTTGCATTTTTGTTTTCTATATATATATATATATATATATATATATATATATATATATATATATATACATATACACACATATATAGATAATATATATATATATATATATATATATATATATTATATATATATATATATATATATATATATATATATATATATATATAAATACATATATAGATTATATATATATATATATATATATATATATATATATATATATATATATATATACACACAAGATATCTGACTCAGAGTGAAAAAGCTTTTCACAAAATGAGCTTGCAGGATTCAAACCTATCTCAAAGTGATTTTTTAATGTAGTACAATGAGGCTTTGGTCTTCTGGTTGTGCTTATAACATATAGATTCACTCCTCTGGCCATGATAATTATGTTAATTAAAGGCTCAAGTCATTACTATTTCTTAATTGCTCAAATTGCTTGATGAGCAAACCTGACAAACATTGTGAGGATTACTACATGATTTTGTGCACATGCCTAAACACCTAAGGGCAGCCCTGTGTATGTGTAGGAAGCCAGTTATGTTAGGCTGGAGAGAATTGCCATCTCATAATTAACTATCTGAAGATAGAGTTACTTTTGAGCATTTATTCTCAGCCACAAACAAAGGAATGGAGGAATGCCATGTTTTAAACTTTAATATATATATATAATATATTACCTATATTTGATTATTTTTTGTAGCCATCATGCAAATGAAGTGCTAATCAGTATCCATCTTTGCTCAAAGTTGAGAGAACTATTTTGGACACCAATTCTTTGTAATTTTCCCCCAAGATCTTTGAAGATGAGTATGCTGTGGCTTATCTTTGAAGATGAGACAATTATGACTGGAGATGGTGTGTGTAGTACTCCTTTAGAACACAAAGGTGAGTTGAGGAGGAGTTCTGGACATCTTCTATAAGTATTACAGGCAGAGGCTCTTGCAGAAGGGCTATACTGGGTCACAGTATACAGCTGATGCCTGGAATAGTTTGGCCAGAGCTGTCAGCAGTGCTATGGGTATCCCACACATGGGGAACAGTGCCATCACCACTACAGTGACTTGAGTCAACAAAAGTCTCACCTTCTTGGCTGATGGGAGGCTGAAGTTAGGACATGATTACCACCTACCTGCTGTTAAGTATGTAATGCTTTCCCTAACCAATTATCCTGCCAATGCAAGTCATCATACCGTTTTTACTCTGACATGTTTTTTAACTTCAGCCCCAGAAGAGATTGAAAGAATCAGGGAGATGTAAAGGCTAGAATAGAGCACCTAAGAGAGTGCTGAGGTAAGTATACCTGGTGATGTGAAAGATGTGAATGTTTTCCATACTGACAGTTGTAACCACTTTTACAGCAGTAGCACATCTGTCAGTATAAAGCTAGCTTTATGGAATTAGTACTGCGTTTTTGCATCCTACCCACTGGGCAAGTGGCTCATCATGTAAAGGCTATGTGTACTGAGATTGTTAGGATGACTGTGGGTTTAATACCCCCTCCAAAAAAATCTGTTGCCATGGCAGAGTACACGTCTCATCCCAGTCATATGAATGCACCACTACAAGGTCCATATATTTAATATCCATACCTATTATTTGGCTGAACATTTCACAATATACTTTACACATATCTGTCCCTTGTCCATCACCTGTGCTTGACATGTTTACTGTGCAATCAGCATTTCTCCTATATATGCCCAGGTGCATTATTGTCAAAACAAAAATATGGTCACTGGCCAGAAGCATGGATGTGCTGTTCTGACAAATAGCTTCTACAGTTGGTATGCTGTTATGTCAGCCTGCACTTGAGATGGCTTTTGGCTTAGGGGAATGAAATATATCAGGTTTGGAGATAGAAGTGGGATTTCAGAGATGCAGTTTCTGCCACCTTAGACCCAGTTGGAGATTACTCATCACTTGCTGAACCATCACCAATGGGTTCTGTTGCAGAAGCTGGAGACAGCACTAGGTAGGGACTTGACTCAATGAGTTGCTGAAGTATGTTTTATATAAGGCCAATGTGAAAATCCAATCTCCTGTCTATTATATCCTCCACAAGTTCTATCAGCACCTGATGGCTGACAAAAGTGTCACCTCCACTTTCCTTGCTATTGCCAGGTACCACTGTACCACCATTTGGTGCAAGTAGTGCAGGCAGGACAGTAGATATGGAGGCTGGGACCCAGATGTGCTAAGTAGCTCTAGTGGTGTTTTTTTGGTTTTCTGCTACTACCTGTGAGTGGGGATGACAGGCTATGCTGGTGTGGTCAGTACAAGTTGCTGTGCTGCTGTGTATAATAATAACAGAAATGGAAAGAAAAACATGTATAAACATGTATAAAAGAGAAAAGACAGCAACAAAGAGGGTTGGGAAAGAGGCATACAAAAGCAATGAAATGATATTCTTAGCTGTGTTGATACTAATACAGTAAAGCAAAATAACATTTTAATAGTAGGAATTACACATGCACATCATCAGCATGTTTGTACAATCCTCCTTTCACCATCATCTTCCCTACGTTTGCTTGATGTCTTCTTCACTGTTGTGTTCTCCTCACTCATTGTGACTCCTCACACCCTGTCAGTCACATCTGTCCTTCCCAGCGACCTACCATCCCCATTCCCGCTTACCCACTTCTCGCTTTACTTACCTCCTTACTCAATTTTCCCTTCTCAACAAATAAATAAAAAGGCACCTGTCCCACCCATACTGCTCAACTTCCCAGATATTTCAGTAATGTACATATGATTGGCTACAATTGTTCAGATGAAAAAGTGTAGTTGTGTTTCAAATCATTGATAATGGCTGTCAGTAAATAATTACAAATTGTGGTGCTCTCCAGAATTTTTGAGCTATGAAGTTGAAATGTATGGGTTGCTATACAACCTCCAACCTGCTCATTTCTCATTTGTTCACCTTATCTTCTGCCCTCTACTTCTTTCTACTTTACATCTCAGTCCTATACTCCTATATCCAACCTCTAACATAGTCAAAAACTAAAACACAACACATATACTTACAAAGAACATATAGCTTTCAGTGTTAATACATTGAGAAAAAATTGTCAGAAAGCACCGTTGATGCCTGTGTATAACTGCAGAGAAAATACCATTTTTTGTCCTATGGCAAAAATGGTGTAAAGCCCTTGACATGCACAAATGATACTGCGTTCAGTCATGCAAATGTGCTGATCATTGGAGTTCATCACCAAGCAACTATGAAATACAGTAAAGTAGTTAATACTTTCCCTTCTAATTACTTCTGTTGCTCAATGTATTCATAATGTCATGAATCTATTTCCAAAGTTCTAGTCCCTTGATGGAGACATGTTGTTATACAGCATTTAATTTACACCCTGCAACTGAATTCCATTCCCATGCAATATATATTTGTATGACCTTTCTCTGAGTGTTTCTGTGGAATACTGGGTTAATGGTATGGTTCAGAGGTTATGAGTAACAAAGTCATGGCTTCAAATTTATGCAAATGCGTCTCTACTTTCTTGCTATCGTATGTTCCACTCCCCTGAAATGAAACATTCCTATCATCATTTTGCTAAGTCTGTCAGGGAGTTTGGCACTTTCTAACCACTGACCTAACTCTCCAGTGCCCCATGTCCATGCCGGACCCCCCAGCTAATTTTATGCTGTGCACAGAGTTACTCCAGTATCGCTCAAGCTGGTTGTGGATCCTAAAGGAGTTCTATGGCTCAGCTATCTTTGCTTCCATATGTTTTTTTCTTTATATGTCCTATTTAACTCCACTGAACTAATCAACTATGTTCAAGGGTAATTCCTGTCTTTGAACCATGCCTTCCCCCACAGGGAGCCTCATTGAAGAATGCCCTTACACTCAGGGTAGGCATGTCCATCCCTTCTCATCCACTTCAGCTACCTGAGTTGCAAATCCAACCCAGGTCACATGAACCATAGTCAGGGCTTTAGATTTGTCTAGCATTGTTGAGTTAAGAAGTGGCGAGATATGCTCCACCCAGCTCATTCCTTATTGGCTCACCTTGTGTTTAAACATTTGTGTGCTTCCTCTTTCCATCTGTCTTATATTTCCATTTTCAACCTTTAACATGGTCAAAAAATACCTAAATACAGAGCACACTTGTCCATAAAGTTCTTATAAAACATACACATCTTTCTGTGATCATATGTTGCACAACAGTTGGAAGACAGCAGCATTGATGGCCATATGTAACCTCAGAGGAATTATATTTCCCTTCCTATGGCAAAACCAAAGAAAATTCCTTGACTATGATCTTGCTATCACTTGTAGAAATGAGCTTAGCATGGATGCATGATAAGAGGCAAATATACAATGCAGTGAAATGAATGTCTTTATTCTAAATATTTCAGAGGTTCTGTGTACCCATGATATAATTTCTGCTCTAGTAATGTACTGAATAGGGTGTTTGACTCCCATGGGATTTGTTTGGTACTTTTCACCAATTGGTATCTACTCTGTTGAAGTGGTACATATCCCTGATATACATGTCTTTTTTAATAACCAATTACAGACTGACAGCTTCAATGGCTGCTGTTGATAATGCACTACTATGAGGAATAGGACTACAAAAGGCTTGACTACAATAACTTGAAGGATATTTTTTCTTGCTATTACTCTGCCAATGTGCTAAACATCTCTGATATTTGTATTTTATGACCCATTTTGTCTGACTGCTTCAGTGGCTGTTCTTGCTAATGCACTGCAATGCTGACTGTCATTATGAAAGGCCCAGGTTCACATTCATTGATGTTTATCTTTTGTCTTCACCCACATCCATCATGCCTAGTCTGTATTTCCTCACCTTGTGCTGAACCTTCTTTTTGTTGCCCTTTTTCATCGATGTCCTATACCCTTTACAACCTATAATCTTGTCAAACAATGCACTAGCACATCACACACATGCCCAAAAAGGACTTATAAAAATAAAATCATTTTTCTGTGGCTGTCTGTTGAATGACAGGTCAAAGAGAGCAACTGTGATATCCATACGGAAACAAAGAGAAACTACACTCTTCATCTAATGGTATAAACAAAGAAAAATCAATACCATGTGCTAATAACTTCCCATACAAATAAGAAATTAGGTAAACACAATATGTGTGTACAACAGCTTTCTTGGCTCAGTGTACTCATTCAATATTGTGTAAATTATCAATACATTGGGTAGAGTATTTTAATTCCCTGATTGTTTATGTTGTTTTGGAATGTTCAGTTTTGAGTCTTCAAAACTGCACTAACATTCCCTTGAAATGTGTGTTTTCTGCCAATGTCACTGTAAATTCCTCTCTGTATTCACTTATGAATACACAAGTCTAGAGAATGTCAGTTAAAAAGGTAAGGACTAAACTCCATCTAAGTCTGCCTTGTGCCAGCCTGCAAAAATTGTCATGTGCTTATCATGCAAATATGAAATAAGTATGCATAGTACATGTATGTAACATCTTTCCTAGGTCAGTTTACTCATGCAGTGATGCCTATATTGCCAATACACTGGGGGAGTGTTTTAATCTCTTGATCGTAGAATGTTGTTTTACAATGCTCATTTTTCAGTCTTCAATACAATACTGTTCTAACATTCCTTTGAAATCTGTGCTTTATGACAATCTCACTATAAGTTCTTCTGTGGCTTCACTTGCTAATACCCTGTCAAAAGAATATTAGTTAGAAAGGCAAGGGTTCAAATCCATTGAAGTCTACCTTTCATCAGTCTATAAATCAATCCACATCATGTGCTAATAACTTGCCATAGATCCCACATATCAGCCGATAGTTGACACACATTATCATGCAATATGAAAGAAAGATTAACCTAATGCATATAACCTAACTCCTTCCGTGACCCACTCTACTCAGGCAGTAATTTGTACATTGTCATTACACTGGGGGAGTGTTAAAATCCTGATGTTGTATGTTCTTTTACAATATTCAGTTTTCAGTCAACACTGTTCTAATATTCCCTTGAAATTTGTTTTTCAGCAATCTTTCCTTTCCTTTCAGTGTTTCTGTGAATATCAATGATGCAGACAGGGTTCAATTACATGCAGGTGTATTTCATTTTCTTACTCTCATGGATTTTGTTTCCTTGAAATGTGTTTGTCAGCAAACTTTCTCATGCGCCCATCTAGAGAATATTAATAACAAAGGAAAGGGTTCAAATCCACTCAGGTGTATTTGCCTTTTTTTTCTATCATGTGTTCTATTCCCCATAAATTTGTTTTTACGGAACAATTCCTACCAGTCTTCAATAGCATACCTAGCTAATGCAGTGGTCTCAGAAATGGCAATAACAAAGGCAGGGATTCATATCCATGCAGGTGGATTTCAATTTTCTTGTTATCATGTTCAGTTCCCCTGAAATGTGTTATACTGACACCTTCCTCACAAATGATTTGATGCCCTGGCTGGCTTATGCTGGGTGGGTGAAAGGGATAGCTGTTCTAGGTGCAATGTGCTAGAGTGCATGATTGGCAGCTCTGTTTCAATATCAACATTGCAAACCACAAGAATTCTAAGATTAGCAGCATCAGTTATGTAACGGATTAGGGAAGCTGCTTCCTGCCAGTATACATGTACATGATGGTGTCATGTGCATATCATGGTAGCAGGTGACATACAACACTTCAATAATCAAGCAGTTATGATCACTTCTGAGTAGATCAGGACAATGTATGTGCTTTTTGTTGATAAATATAACTAGCACAAAGAATCAAGAGGAATTGATGACCTTCCTATACATTTGTCAACTGATATATGTATAGCTCTTTCTAGTCTACCTAATGGGGTCTTTTAGAGACCAACAGGGTCATATTGGGTATTTCTCAGGTCTCTGCTTCTAGATTACTCAATTCAACATGATTTTGATGTAATGCTTTTACATGAGGATGAGCATATAAGGTATCCAAGTAGATCACAGGATTTAATAACATGCAAATCTTCTATGACATTGTCCACCTCCTCGAAGTACTGGTTTTCATAGATTGCACACATATAGCATTGAGGATCACACCTGACCTTTAGTCACAGAGGCCTGTGAACAGAAAATGATACTCTTCTGTAAACTGACAAAAATGTGCAATGCACAACGTTCATAATCATTGTATCTGCTCAGCACCATGGCAGTTAACATGATTCATTCATACATATATGGCACACTTCCTGCATGGTGACACTTTACAGGGCCATCCAATTAGTAAGTGTAGACTAGGCACTATGGGTAATGTAAAAGTATATGGCTTAATTTATACAGTGTCCAAATGTAATCCCCCTATGTTGATGATGTGCTGCATGTGATGCTGGATAACTTAGAGCCCTGCATTTTGATGTCTATATGACACCCACCATGTGTAGTCAAATTCCAGTATAATATTGCATATGCAAATCCGCAGTATCATACAACATGTGTCTAACCTGTTCAATGCCTGCTTCCACTACCTTGAGGTGTCTTGTAGGAACTTTGGTATAACTCTGTCATAACTTGCATGATGTTCCTGGCATGTTGCATGCTACATAATGCTGATAAGGACACAAAATCGGCAGCCCTAGCATACTAGTACAACAGGGTTATGCATATACTTGACCAACAGGGAAGCATATCAGCACCACTGACCCCTGGGACTGAGGTGGAACTTCTGCAGGAAGTAGCCACACAACAATGTCCCACTCCATCCCACCCTCAGATAGCAAAGGACACAGAATACAGCACCTTAGGTGAAGCAGCAACATCTAGTCCAGAACTATGAGCCCTGATAAGCACACAGTAACAGAGTGGTGTCACACAGAACAAACACTGTGCATGCATTGTTGATATCTGGCTATGCTCTTAAGTGCATGGTTGGAATGCACTTTACGTCACACATTCTCACATACACCACACATGAAGGAGGCTGCAGTGGGACACAGTCATCATATGGATGGATGGCTAGGGAAATATTGACATACAGATGTCAACACACAAACACACGCACACACACGCACGCGCACACACACACACACACACACACACACACACACACACACACACACACACACACACACACACACACACACACACACACACACACACACAGTCTTGGTAGAGGGACCATACCATAGGAGGTGGAGATGAGGGTGTCAAGATGATAAGTGCTCCATGTCAGGGACAATTTTTCCTCCTGTGATTGGGTGGGTGCCACTATATGGCCACGACTTAGGCCACTCTGCTTTCCTGTTTCACTGTGACTTGTCATCACCCCTGGCAGGAGTGGGGTACAACTGTAGGACTGTGACCTGGATGGATCCCACTGGCAAGGTGTTCTAACAGTGGAGGCTGGTGGTCATACCTGCCAACAATAATTGGTGACAAAGTTTCATAAACTTTCAGATGCAGATGAGGATTGTTTTCCCTTCAATGCCCTCCCAAAGACACACTGTGTATGTACCCTACGCTGACCTTGGACAACATTTTGTGTGGACAGAGATGGTGCCATTGATAATTCTGTGCATAGTGGAGGAGATGGAAGCAGTGTGTACCACTGCAAACCTCATAAGAATGTATCTCTGAACTGCATGTCTTCACTCAGTTATTACCAGAGTTAAGTGACATCCTTATGAATCACATGCTGCACAACAATCAGCCTCATGTTGGACTAGATCACAGCAGATTGTGTCTGGATGATAGCCTGGCACACCTGCTGATTGCTCTGAAGTACTGATCATGTCAGGGGTCAATGTGAAACAAGACAGCTTTAGCTCACCTCTGAGGCTGCACAATGGTGGGTATACCCATATAAGCCACAGCATACTCATCTATTGCTGCAACCACAAGGGAAGCATTGTTGGTGCTCAGATCCATGGGTGAACCCTCAATGGAAATTTTGCATATTTACACTGTACAGTCCCAGGTTTATACAGGGCAAGGCCACAGCCTCGCTCTTTACTGTGGATGATGCCCACTGAATTTGGAGACAGACAGTGGCATTGAATCATCTGACTGCGATTCAGGTGTCATTATCTCATTGTCATTGTCAACTCTTGCACTGATACCAACAATAACCTGTTGTCCTTGGCAAGGCTCTGTTAATATCACTGTAAAAGCATTCTTTCTGAATATGCAACAAAAAATACACTTGTGTGAACTGGAGTAGCTGCTCTACAACTGTGCCCCTATGGCATGTACAGAAAGGGTGTCTATTCCAGATGTACCATACAATCCCAGTCTACCCTGGCTGTGACCCTGAAAGAGGTGGATACTTGTTCTTTTGGCAAAACATAAGCAACATATTCAGTGGTCAGCCTACAGGTTATATTTGGAATGCTACTGTACAGAAATGTGCTATATGTGGTAACAACATGGTAGAACCTACACTGTGATATGTATGAGGGTGGCTCCATCCTGATGCCAGTGTTCATTTCACTTAGGATGATCTCAGTAATATTCTCCCTCTGCAAGGGTACTAAAAAACACCTCTGGCTCTGGCTTGTACCAGTGGCATTGGTGGTAAAGCCCTGACTCTAGCCCAGCTGACCTAAATTTAATTAGTGGCTCTGGTTCTTGATAGCATACCTGTTTTATGGGGTGGGGGAGTGGGAAGAATGCACACAAGGACACACCTCCATGGTTGATCCCTGGCAGAAGCCAGAGATGCATGTGGGGAGAAGTTCTCTACAAAGGAGTGCAGGGCTTTATCTGAGGCGCATGCAGAGATGTTGACAATATACGGTAAATCCATTACACACCAGCCCCCTGGATGGCACAAGCATGTGCAAGAGACAGGGTTAGGCCTTAAAGGAGAAAAATCTCTGTCAATAGCAGTATGAATCTGTCTGAGGATGCGTTAGTCACCTCATTGGCCCTAAACATTAGTTGAAGTAAGTCTGGAGGTGGTCAGGTCAGGTTTGTAGTTCCAGAGGATTAGAAGATTCCCTGGAATAGCTGCTGGCCTGCTCTGGAGTAGCAAAAAAAACCTTACCTCTGACTATGTTAGCTTGCTGCACCTGGGTGACCCCTATTGTGGACAACTCAGCAGCTACATAGCATTCCTTTGCCTTAATACAAAAACATGTTGGTCACACATTATGGCATTGTTGTAACAAATGATTGCACCCCTCAGAAGATTTATTTCATGGACAACTCTCAGCCAAAATTTCTCACACAAGCTGGTGCCACAACCCCGATCATCTCTGAGACTAAGAACAAAGATTAGGCAACATTGCCAGAATGGCAATATAAATGTATAGGACTATAGGTTTTTCTTTTTAATATGCAATCTGTTCTTGCTACATTTTTTGTGAAGATTGGCATAGCAAATATGTGTGGGCTCTTATGTGGTACTTCAATGTCAAGTGGAGGTAGTGCTAGTAACACTGAATATCATATGTGTAATATGTACTTTACATTTATTGTGAGTTTCAGCAGGGACCTGTTATGTAGTGGGGGTTATGCTCTACCATCTTTGGGTGACTGCATAGTACCAGATGTGACCCATGTGTAACACAACTGGATTTTTGTGTAGGTATGTTTACCTACACACAGGGGATACACATTTGTATGCTACCTGTCACATAACTAATGGAACATATGTTTTGGACTACAATTAATATTTATTGTTCTGGCATCTTACCTTGTATTTATCACATTTCTTTGATGTAACCTTTTCTCTTCAGCAAGACCAGAATGGAATATTACTTGTGTTACCTACAGGGTTGTCTCCACTGAGAAATCCTGTGTTTTAAGTATATTTACTCTATTGTCAGGATCAATTGAATTATGACAAACTCCCCATTGCTTCTATTTGATGTAGGGCTGGATACTAGATATGCTCAAGAGGAGCCTCAAATGTGGATTGCTCTTGGTGAGGCTGTTGTAGAAGAAGGAAAGTGATTAGGCTTGGGGTGCCTCATTGTAGGGTGGCCACTGGTTCCTCACTGACAACTTTCACAGCACCATACCCTGGGGAAGTCCAGCTATAGATACAACAGATTGGAGGTAGAAGTGAGCAGGTGTATGGTCTGGATGGAGAGCCTCCTGGAATGGATAGCAGATTCACTTATCCAGCTGGCTCTGATAACTACGCCACCAGGGCATGGTGCAGCCTATACCATTGGCCACCCTGATCTACCTCCTGGTGATGGATCCTTATAATGCCCCTCTAACCAGGGTGGCAGAAGTCATGCAGCTGTTTCTTCTGCACCATACCATCAAGAGATATGCCACCATCATCTTGTTTAACTCTCATACCCTGTGCATTGTCACACCATTCCCATCACTATCAGTCTTCCCTCTATTTGTCTCTGTGCATCTCATGGCTTCCAGTTCTAGTTTGTGCTCATATACCCCTTTTTGTCTGTGCTGTTCTATGTATGTTTGCTTCCACTCTATCCTAGCCCCCTTTCCTTCCTTGCTTCTACATTTATCCTTTTCCCATCTTCACATAATATAAAGAAAAATAAGGGTCCACATGTCCTACAAAATATGACCACACCTTCTTCCTTTTATATGTTGTCATTCTGTATGCGTTCTGCTTGTTTCCATTCTCTTTTTCCTGTTTCCTGTATGTACCCTCCACCCACACATGCTTTATGCATCTGAGGGAATCATAATTCTGCAGTTGTAAATATTAAATGGCTATATTGTTTAATGTGTTAATTGTGCCATGTCATCCTGCTGAGAGATGTATTAGCATGCACAGTGCATCCTGCATATGTACTTTGTTATTGTGAGAAACAGCAGTCTGTGAGTTCATGCTTTCAGTTATCGACAGGTTCATATAAATCAGCATGTGGCTCCTTGCTCTGTGGATTCCGTCTTGCACTTCTATGATACTGGGCAGTGCCATCAAGCTGTGTAAGCCTGGCACAGGTCTGCAGTACATCTCAATGAATCTGAGCTTCTGTTAACAACAGAGACATATATGATTCTGTGATGTAATACCTCCACATTTTCAAACATTTGAACATTTTCTAATCCATGTTTTTTTATTTTCTAATCATTTGTTTTTGATCCCTTTTTTATTACCGTGTAAAAAGTGATAAAATTGTGCAACACATTTTACTAGGTTGAACATCTGACCTAATCCATCCTGTGTGAGGATGATGCTAGCTTTGTTATTTACCAACTGACTATTACTGATATAGTAAATGTCAAAGTATAAATCAGTTTCTTCACTGTAAGAATGTATATATTTTTAAATATGGTATACTGGTATACATATTAAATAATGGAAACTGGCACATTAGTCACATTATTTCCATTTACTGCCAATGAAATTTTCATTGCTTGCATGACAACATGTTAGATGTTCACTTTTTGTTGAGGTTTGACAGATGGCTGTAATTTAATTCATCAAACTATAAAACTGCATTTTTATTTGTGTAATATCATTTATCTATAAGCACCTTTATATTTCTGTTATATACATTATGCATCACTAGTAACATTTAAACTTAATTTAAATAATTATAGGTTTGATATGGTCATGTACCAGGACATATTAGCTATGGTTTTTTCCATTGAGGAGATTAACCGTAATCAGGTTTTGTTACCCAATCAATCACTTGGATTCATGGTCTATGACTCTTGTTACACAGAGGCTCAATCAGTTGCAAATACCTTCAGAATGTTGACTGGACTGAATACTCTTATTCCAAATTATCAATGCCAATTGCATTTAAATTTAGTTAGCATCATAGGAGATCGACTGTCTGCACTATCCCTTCCAGTAGCGAGAATATTGGGGATATATAAATTTCCACAGGTATGAAAACAATTTTTTACTTTTGATTGTTCTTTTTCCATCTATAATGTGTGTATGTATGTATGTATATATGTGGTACATGTAAAAAGGTGAGTGCTTATGTTTATGCATGTATATGTACATATTGAACTACATATATACTGTCCACATAATCCTAACATCAAAATAAAATGGCTCAAACTAATAAAAACTGCAAAAAACATATACATTATAATAAAGAACTTCTAATGAAGATGAGATGTTTTCTTATTAGATACCATTGTGAGCCTATTCATATGTTTCCAGTGCCTTTGATAGCATGCACAGTTATGGTTAAGAAGCATTTTAAACAAACAAATACAAAAAAAAAATGCCTTGAAACTTTAATATGAAAAATAAGCAGTAAATAAACCATAACATTAGAATAGAGTATCCATTAATAAGTAACAAAAACAAAAGAGAACATTAATACAAAACCCACGTTTTAAAACTGCTGAAGTAAAACAGGTTTTGTTTAAAATATAGTAAGTATGGAAATAAGACTTAAAGCAGAAGATGAAAGATGCCTTGTTTCAGATATAAACAGACAACATAATAGGAAACTATACTTTCAACTTGCATATCGAATATTTAAAGAACATTCATTACAATGTTTTAGGACAAAGTCCTGTTCTAAATAATTTTATGGTTCTATTTCTATTCTTGTAATAAAATAAAAGTCTTTATGATATCAATACAACTTAGAAAGAATAAGTAGCTATTACAAATGTGCATTTATTTGAACACAGAAGAAGTGAGTAAATTAAATCACATAGATAAGACTAGATAAATTCTAAAGCACATATCATCAGACTGGTATGACTTCTGTAAACAATTTGTAAACAATGAATGAGTGGATCTTAAGCAATTATTAAAGATTGATATCTGAGAAAGTGAAGAAGTCAGTACCTACAACTTCAATTATATTTATTAACCCACCTGCATACACAATTAATGATTTTGTAAAGTGAACCCTTACATTTATATATAACTATGAGAGTTATATTTTTATTTTATTTTTATTTTACATTTGTTAACTGGAATAGTCCAACTGGAACAGGTCCATTTTCAGTGGAGGCCCGGGGAGAAAAGCTCCAGAGTTACAAATAAGTGAAAAGAATACAATTCTTGCTAACAACTACACATTACACTTTATCTAATACAATGAGCAAACAGTAGTAGAATTAATTATTAATAAAAGCTAGCATAGTACCATACATCTTTTAATCTGGTTTGCATGACAGAAAAATGGCTGTTACAGAAACATGGAGAGGAGTGCCAGTGGATAAAAGGTGGGTAATTAGGTGATACATGGGCAGATCCAGGTTTTTCTAAGATGTGCTTTGAGTAGTGATTTGAAGTGGGAGTTTGTAGATGTATTGGTTATGTTAGAGGGGAGAGTGTTCCAGTATTTAACTATTTTGTAGGAGTATAGGATTTTGCCGGCAGTATTGTTGGCAGTGGTGATGTTAAGGAGAAGTTTATTAGAAGATCTAAGAGAACGATTGGAAGAGTAGTGGGTTAGTAGATGTTTTAGTGATGGAGTTTTGTTTGGGTTGTTTAGGATATTAAAAGCACATGTAAGCTGTTGGTAGTTAAGTAATTGTGGGAATTCGAGCCATTGAAGGTCAGTAAGTACTTTGCAGTGGTGGGTTTTGAAAGGGGAGTTGTTTGCAAATTTAGCAATTCTGTTGTAACATCCCTCGAATTTGTCGAGGTCTATTTTTCTAATATGGGTAAATATGGGTGCAGCATACAGTAGTGTGGATACGAGATGAGTTTGGGCTAGGGTGATTCTTGCTTTGTCAGTGAGAAAATTCTTGTGTCTATAAAGAGTACCCATTTTTTTGTGGACTTTCTGGATAGTTTGAGCTATGTGAATATTGAAGTACAGATTTTTATCAATCTCAACTCCTAGGAGTTTTGTATGTGTGGTAGGAGAGATGACTGTGCCGTTTCTAGATGTAATTGAGAAGGTTAGGGAAGTGGATCTGGATTTATTGGGGGAAAACAAGAGAAGTTTTGTTTTATTAGGGTTGAGAATCAATTGGATGTCAGAGATCCAGCCTTCTACAGAAGAGAAGGAGTCTTGGGCCAGTTTGTTTAGGGTGGTAAGAGATGGGGCTGCACAGATAAGTGTTGAGTCATCAGCGTATTGTATTAATGTGGCTTGTTTGGAGGAGGTATGTAGGTTATTTGTGAAAATAGAGAACAATAGCGGGCCAAGTATTGACCCCTGAGGTACACCTATAGAGATAGGGAGGAGGGGTGATAGCTCAGCTTGCCATTGGACAGCTTGCTGTCTATCTGTTAGATAGCTTTCGAACCAGGAGTTGGTAGGGGAGTCAAAAGATAGGGCAAAGAGAGCATCAAGTAGTAAAGGATGTGAAACCATGTTGAACGCTTTAGAAAGGTCAAGGAAGATAGCAGATACAAAGTTATTATTGTTTCTGAGCTGGTTAACTTAATTTATGAAAGACAGAAGAGCAGTAGTTGTGCTGTGGTGAGGGCAGAAGCCATGTTGAGTGCGGGAAAGAAGATTATGTGAGGTTAAGTACTGGAGAACCTGGGAGTGGATACATTTCTCTAAGAGCTTGGATAAGGAAGAGAGAATGGCTATTATATATATATATAGTTAATAAAAAGCATTACAAAAAAAAAATGTCTTGGTAGAAAATGTATTCCTATACCGAGAGTATAGGAACATAATTTTCTGGTAATAATTAATACGATAAGAGGTGAACATCACTAAGTAATATAATAACAAGAAAATACCTATAACAATTACCGAGACATAGCTACATTTTAAACATTTGAAGAAATGTGTTTAGACTTTGAATAGGTTATAAAAGGTCATAATTGAACGTTAAAGAATATATTAAAGTAAGGGTTGTAACAAGATCTGACCTCTTGAGTTTCTGATATGAACTTGACAATGACTGAAATATCAGTTTAGGTTTATTTAATGTGAAACATATACTTTATATGTATATTATTTTATGATAGTAGGACTTGTAGAGAGATAGATTCTTACTATATACATTAGTTATAAGTACATTAATTTAAGCTATAAAACAATTGCAATATTAACTATTATTAAGCTCTTTATACCTTGATACATGCTGAATATTAAAATACTTATAATAACTACAACATATTTACAGAAGTAGATATGTAGGGAGTTGTTGGAAGTTTGTAATGATGATAGAGAGACTGCCTGTGTAGCTGAACTATTCAGGCAAGAGGTATTATACCTCATGATTTTGATTGTTGCATGTATATTTAAAGTAGTTAAATTTGAAAGTTTTATGTTGGTTGAAATATTGGTGCCTTTTACAAAAATGCATATGCTATTAATATATTATGAAGTAATATCTTGTCCAATAACATGTGTTACATGTGTTAGAGTTCAAATGACATACACACACACACACATATATATATATATATATATATGTATATATATATATTTATATATATATATATATATATATATATATATATATATATATATATATATGTGTATATATATATATATATATATATATATATATATATATATATATATATATATATGTATATATATATATATATATATATATATATATATATATATATAAACCCCAGACCAATATTAAAACCATGAAATGTTTAACGATTAATGTCAATGGTCTAAATAGTAGCATTAAAAGAAAGAAAGTCTATTCAAATATATAAACTTACATAATCCACATTTGTTTTTTCTTCAAGAAATGCATCTTTTAGAAGAAGACATGGACAAACTAAATTCCAATAATTATACTTTATTGACAAGTTCTCAATTCAAACAGAAAATAAGAGGAGTAGCTACATTATTAAAAACACTTCTTTTTCCCCTAAAATAATATATACTTATCAAGATATTTCAGGAATGTTTTGCTTGGTATCAATAGAAATAAATAAGAAAATGTATACATTAATAAGTATATACTGGATCCAAGGAGTTGGAATAAACACAGTAAATCAGCATCTAGAGCAAATAATACATCTTACAAAAGATAGCCTAATTATGACAGGTGACTTTAATTGTAATAGTGGCATAGGAAAATAACTTTCTTGGGTGGCGTAAGCCAGGGAACCTTGCTGGCTAGGCTTACTTAGGCCCTTGGGTGGATAGCCTAGTACCTACCTATGAACCTATGAACAAGATACTGAAGCAAAATGTAAAAAGAAAAAAAAAACTCTACTTCAAAAGCCCTAAGAAAGTTTATAGACACAGCAATTATTAAATATATTAATACATTTGCAGATCAGAAATCATTATTTTTTACCTTTTATTCAAATAGACACAAAATTAACTCTAGGATACACAGAGTATGCATAGCAAATGATTTAATAACTAAATTAGAAGGATTTAAAGTTATAACCTTCCCCTTATCAGATCACAATGCACTAACATTTGACTTGGAACTTGACCCCATACAATCAATACCCATTACTAGAATGCAATCATATATAACACAACTGACAGAATTTAAGGAATTTTACATAAATGAAATTAATATATTTCTTAAAATAAACACAAGTAAAGATATATCAGAACTCTATTTCTGGGATTCTCTAAAAGTGTATATTTATGGCAAGATACTATCATGGTATATCAATAAAAGGAAAATGTGGAGTAAAGATATGATGGAATTACAAAATAAACTAGGTAAAATTAACTTGAAAATACAAAAAGGCAATTCTGATTTAGTACCAGAATTGATTCAACTTAATAATGAATATACTGAGATACTTCACCATAAAACGATGATTAATCTAGAAAAAAATCAAATTAAACTCATATTCTATGAATCCTGATAATCAAAGACAATTAGCAAACAAAACAAAAAAAAAATAATTAAATCTAGGCAAATAAAAGAAATATATGCCCCCCATACTAAGAAGACAGCTAGTAATTTGAACATTTTAGAAGCTTTTAGACTTCATTATAAGACACTTAATTCTACAAATCCTTTAATTACAACAGCTGTTAAGATTAAAAGATTTCTCAATAAAAATATTCATACTAGACTAACTCAAGAACAAATAGAAAATATTAATAAACCAATCATAATGACAGAACTGAAATCACAAATTAATAAGCCTAAAACAAGTAAAGCTCCTGGTCAAGACACTATATTGCCAGAAATGTACAAACTAATTCCAAGACAACTTTTGTCTTTGCTTTTAAAAGTATATACCACGGTCAAGGAAGACATTATTATTCCTCCATCATGGAAATATTCATTAATATCTCCAATAATAAAACCAGACAAAGATGAAAGACTATGTAAATCATATAGACCTATAGCATTACTAAACATAGATTATAAAATGTTTATGGCAATTTTTGCAAACAGAATTAAACACTTTCTCCCCATATTAATACATGAAGATCAACCAGGATTTATAAAAGGAAGAAATACATATGACAATATTAAAAGGATAATAACACTAATTGACTATAATAAAATCAGAAACACAGATATGACTATAATCTTCCTAGATATAGGCAGTGCTTTTGACTCTGCTAATTGGAATTACTTATTTTTAGTTCTGGAAGAGTATAAATTCCTGATGGGCTTTTCAGCTCTCATAAAATCTCTGTGTGAAAATACTCGAGCTTCTGTCAAGTTAGGATCTCATAGATCAGGACCTGTTAATATCATGAAAGGAACTAAACAAGGATGTCCCTTATCACCTCTGTTATTTACACTTTTGATAGAAACTTTTGCAAACAATTTCAGATTAAACTTTAAAATTAAAGGTACAGAAATAATTAAACATTTAATATAAAATTACAGATGTTTGCAGATGACATACTCTTGACTTAGACTGACACAAATAATTCACTGCAAGCCTTATTTAATTCAATATCTAATTTCCAAAGCATATCTGGATTACAATTTAATGAAATAAAACAAAAAATGTACTTATAAATAGCAAAAAAGAAAAGAAAAACACATAAATAAAAAATCCATTAAATACATCGTAACAGATGGTAGACGTCAATATCTGGGCAGTCACTTATCAGATGACTTGCAAGATATAATTTTATTCAATTACAATTCAATATTAACACAAAAAAGTGAAAAAATAAGAAAAACAAACTAACTGTAGACTAGCAAAACCGGAGGACTGCTGTGAGCAAAAAACACAAATTTAATGAAGCGCTTTTCGTCTGCTTCTATAGACAGACTTCTTCAGATAAAATAAAATAATAAATCACTTCCTTTATAAAATCTACTAAGTCACATATGTTAAAATAACCAATGATCCAAATAAAATGAGAGTGTTTACAAATGCTAAGCAAGGTTGCTGATTGCAAGGTTGGATGAAAAGCACTTAATTAAATTTGTGTTTTTTGTTTACAGCAGTCCTCCTGTTTTGCTTTTCTACAATTCAATATTAGATAAAATGCAATTAATAATGGGCAATTGGAATAAATACATATTTACAATGGAAGACAGGCTATTTCTGATCAAATCAATAATTTTTCCTAAAATATTATACCTAATACAAGTTATTTCTCTTCCCCCAGATTATACCGCGATAAAATAAAATGACTTTACATTTCCTATGGTTTCCAAACAAGCCCAGAATAGCATTAAATAACCATTTAATGAACTGGGAAGATGGGGAAATAAATTTACTAGATATAGATACTTACATACTTACCTCTATAGTTAAAAATATAACATTGTTGTTGAATTCTTCTTACACATCTATATGGAAACAATTACAAGAAAAAAATTGCTTAGAAACAATACAACACCAAATACAGGAACATTTATTTATACTACATAATCCATTATTTTGAATTATATAAATCTAACAATATTGAATTAAAAAATATCAATAAGGAACCCAGCATAAATTCTTGGCTGTTTTCCCTTTTTCTTATAGATTTACATCCAATAATCAAGAGACATGGCAAGTACATAGAATGAACATATTGAAACAAAGATAATTATTATTCTGGGATCAGTGGCTGGATTGGGATAAGATTCTTACTGTTAATCAAATAATAAATAAATTTAATATAGATAAAAATATGTGGTTATCCCTGCAGACGTTGAGACAATATATTGTAAATAAGAAATAATGCAACCATCCATTAGACAGAATAGACTTAAATTATTAGAACACATACAAATTATTATCAATCAACCTTTCCAAGGTAATGGTTATTCCCATGAATCTTTAACCAAGTGTTCACTGTCATTAATAACATGTTTGACCCAGAAGTCTACTAGTACTGCTAATGGATGAGTTTTAGAATTATTCGCTGCCCCAATAGGTATAAATGGTGGTTTATCTATATTTTTATGTATTTTGGGGATTCTGAAAAAAATGAGGATTTTAGGGTCCCTTACATATAGGAAATCATAAAGTTCTTGTTCTATTTTATTCCTAATATTTTTCGGATGGTTAAAGATTCATGGGAATTTCTGGGTAATATAAAAAAGGAGATATGGCAAGAGAACTTGATTTTCCTCACAATTGACATGAAAGATTTATTTACTGTGATACCTAAGACGCACGGCTTGGAATTTTTTGAAGAAGCTCTATTCAATTTTTCCAAGTTAGAGCACAGTAAGATTATCTTCATCTGTGAAATTATGAGTTTGATTTTAGATAACAACTTTATTTTCTTTGAGGGGGAATATTATCAGCAGATTAGAGGTGTAGCAATGGGGGGCAGCTTGTGCCCCTATCTATGCAAACATAGTACTCCTGGGATGGGAATCTTGCCATATATTCAACAGCCCCTACTGGGACAAAATACAATTATATTCCAGGTTTTTGGATGATATATTTGTCCTATGGAAGGATACTGAAGAAGAGATTTCTGACTTCATGAAATATATAGGTGAAACAACTGACTTCTTAGAGTTTACTTTTAACTATGATTTCACCAGTATTAACTATTTGGATGTACAAATTATTAATGATATGGGTGGATCCTGATCACGTATATGTAGGAGACCTATATTTTGCAACACGTATTTACATTATGGGAGCAATCACCCTACTGCTCAAAAAAGAAGTATAGTGAAGGGACAGGCAGTGAGGGTTGCAAGAGTGACGTCCCATTATGACGATTTACAAGGTGAGCTAAGTAAACTACAGCATATGTTTGAAGAGAGAGGGTACCCTAAACAGTTGGCTGAGGAAATTGTTTCAGAAGTACAACAAAAGTGGGGTACTGACTATCTCCCCTTATTAGGGGTAGGACTACAAAACAACAACATGGAAAAGAGTAAGGAAAATGACAAATACAAAAGGGCTTGCGTACTTGAATACAATTCCACAACTAAGGAGTTAAGGGGGATCATCAACAAGAACTGGACAATTTTTAAAACCAACCAAGAAATATATAAGAAGTTGGGAGAGGGTCCTATATTTGTCAACAAGACAGGGCACAATATTAAGAGTCTCCTTGAATGTAAGATAGAATCTAGAATGGTGAATAGGAGGGGTATTACACAATGTGGAATGTGTAGACAATGTTGTTATATACATAAAGAGCAATCTGTAGTTCCACACAATAGGTTGAAAAGTAAAGTAGTGTTTGTAAATGGGAACTGTTTGACCAAAGGTATTGTGTATATAGCTCTGTGCAATTCATGCACAGTATTCTATTTAGGAAAAACAGAGCGGGCACTTAAAAGTAGGATGTATGAGCACATCAATGATATTAAAAACAAAAACACTATACAAACACTCCTTATCATGTGCATCTTTTACAAAACTTTCATTTGGAATTGTGAAACAGGTGAAATCAAATCCAAGTGGGGGAGACTCGAAAAATAAGAAAAAAGAAACACAATGGCAGTTTAGAACAGCAGCAATGTTTCCCCAGGTCTAAATGAAAGTATTTCCATCATCCCAGTTTTGCAGGAAAGAATAAATAAGAAATAAATATTAATCTTAAAATTAGTGATGAATTTTGAATGTCTTTTAAACAGAACATGTTTTCAGTGATGAATTGGTTATTGTTCTTGTGTGGAATATAAACCTACAATATCTTTATAAGAGTCAATGGGTAGTGTTGTGGGAGTTGATTTACTAATTAATTGTTTTATCTTTGTGACTGGTCAATTAACTCTATTTAATGAAGCAGTATGTGTTTTGCAATGTATTCTGATGAAGACTACGCTGTGCATAACCGGAAGCGCTTAATAAACTTGTACTACAGAAAATCACCCTTTTTGGATTATAGCATGGATATTTTTGTTTTATAAGTTGTTTTATTTTTTTCTGGGTGTTTTTAGACTTTGGTTATATGATGGTGGTTCTCAGCTGATACTCACCCTGCTGACAGGGAAGGAATGGTCAGATTGGCCAGGAGGGGGCTGGTGACTGACAAAATGCAGAGTTAAAGGGTGTCACAAAATTGAGTCTGATTAGCAGGACTTGCTCTAATTCTGGGTGCCCTTCTGCTATAATTAGGAGAACTTTACAGTCTATTTTATGGATAAGAGCCAGCCTTTTCATGATTAATGAATACAGAGAGGCGGATTGCTGATTGTCTTTTCAATAAGGATGATGTGCCCTCACCTCTGCACACAAACTGAAGTGCATTTCTTCTAGCAGGAGAATAGTGCACATAGTTTTTTTACATTTATTTTAATGAGAATCCCTCTTTTAAGCACAATATTAGTTCATAAAGTTGGCAGTATTTTCCAGGTATCAATAAGCTGGTACAAACATTCATTATGACTTCTGATGCTCACTTTGATCCCAAGTACAAAGGAGTGCTTTTTCACTGATACAATGAACCACCCTATTGCATAGATTCTATCAAACCACAATTGTTCAACAGTTTAATTTATTACAGTTACAACCCATCTAGATATTTAGACATAGAATTCATTCTGGATACTTTCGGACTGCACAGGTTATATTTTCCAGTTCAATAAACATTTTATGGATTTAGATACTAAGCTTATATTTACTTTTTAAGCCATCTGATAGTATATATGATCCAAAGATAACATTATGGTTGACATGGCTTACAAGTTAAGTCTAAAAGAATGAGTATACACATTTTGAAAACAGTTAATTTCTGCATATCATTTCACACCTGAGCATTATCTTTGATATTGTTTCTAACAGTGCTTTTGCAGACTTCTATCTCATTAGCTGGAGGCATTTTCTTTGGCAACCACATAAGACATGAAACTGTTATAACTGGAGTTGGAAGTTAAATCCCCACAGCAAGTCATACAATTAATACTTTCAGTTAAAATGTTCATATTTCTTTATATTTGTATAGTACAATGACTTGTTGAGGTATATATAAATGTCCTTTGTTTGGTTTCTTCCATCTGTTTCTCTATGCAGCCTTGGGAATTAAAATAATTTCCCACTAGTACACTCTCTAAAATTGCCTGTTTTTACAATTCTGCCATCTCTTGTTTTTCAGTAATTATTATAAACAATATATATATATATATATATATATATATATATATATATATATATATATATATATATATATATAGTTGTTTATCTGTTTTTCCTCATTAATCCCACCTGACACACACACACACACACACACACACACACACACACACACACACACACACACACACACACACACTCACACACACCTTGCATTTAATGAATAATTTAATACTGCTTTTTTTTTATTGCATAACCTCCAGGCACATGAAAATCATCTCACTCAATATTATTATGTCACACAGCCCAGTAAAGATGGCAGAATTCTTGTCACAGATGTGCATAACTCCCTGCATGTATTAGTGTTGTTGGAAACCCATCTTTTGAATTTTGGACATTTACATTTTGAGAAACTTGTTTGCATATTTTTGCATCTGTCTTTCATGTTAGGCTAAAAAACAAACACTGTCACTATCCTAGAAAAAAATATAATTAATCTGTGTGCCTTGTATAGATAATAAAAATTCTTCTGAAGAGTTGCCTGCAATTCAAGGTTATTATGGCAAATTAGTGTTATGGCCATTGGTTTATCTCTTTTCTGGGACTGGAATAGCTAATGGGTAGAAAGTCCTCAAGCATACTAGATTTGGTTGAAGACCTGTTGCATATTACACTTAACTGCTGTTGCTTTAACATCATACATAATGCCTGGGATACCAATGTCATAACTTACTGCCATATGTCTGCTCTGGCTCACCGCTTACATAGCCCTGTCAAATATGAGAATTATGTGGAAATGGCAACCCTTCTCCACTCAGGCAATGTCAGTTATACACATCATCCTAAGATACGGTATCCTTATTATCAATGATTAACTACTGACCTGTCAAGAACTCTTCAAGTGAATGGAGGCCTACCTTGTCCACATCTGCACCACTTTTCCTCAATACACAATGAAGGTTCCACATCTACCCCAAATCCAAAAGGCTTTATAAAGTCATAGAAGGTCTGCATGTAACTGCCTCAATACAAGTATAACTTAAAATATTTTTTTGCCATAAAAGCCAAAGGATTTTTTGCCATGTTCTTTACTACCATTACTGCTATGAATGTTTCACAATAAGAACCCAAACAAACAAAAGAAATGTACATGCAAATGCAGTCTTAATGGGTACATCATTTAGGTTTAGCCAAAATATTGTAGCAAGGATTAACACTAGATAAACAAAGTCATATGTCTTACATATTCAGACTCTTAAGTACCATTTAGTTTAGTTATATTTTCTTGTGCTTCTCATTTCCTCCCTAACCCTCTATATATCCATCCCTTCCCTCCTTTCCTTAATTAAAACCTAGCTTATTTTACCAGCCTTATTTTTTATATGTTTAGTTGCCAGTTTAACTGTCTTCTGTTCATAAAGTTACCCTATTTGTGCCCTATGTAACAATTATTCTACATCCTTCACAGCATACCATTCAATTATTTTTGGAAAAAATATACAGTTCCTCTTTATCTTCTTTCATCTTTATCTCAACTGAGGTTATCTTTTTAGGCTTATATTCCATATGTATCTTGTAAAAGGGTACCCATATCAGCCTGTCCCAGTACCATGTTACTCTATAACAACCTTAATATCTCTTTATCCATATTTTCCATTTACCAAAAGTAACTGTTTTTCTTACAACTCTCTTTCACTTCACCTGCTTCAAGCAGACAGGTGGAGACAGTATCCAGCTGTATTGCTGAGTACTCTTTTTATCCACAGTCTAAGCATTGGTTTTGTACATGCTGAATGGAAACCAGCAACTGTCATCCCATTACATAAAGGAGGTGCCTCCACAGACCCTGGGAACTACAGACCCATAAGCTTGACCAGTCTAATCTGCAAGGCTATGGAAAGAATAATCATGGACCTTATCAACAAAGATATAGGAGACCTCCAAACTCTCAACCTGACCCAGTTTGGCTTTGTTAAAGGGAGATCCTTCCTCTTGAGCTTGATGGACTTCTTTGAGGCAGTCAACAAAGACCTGGATGAGGGCAAATCTGTGCATATGGCCTACCTGGACGTTGCCAAGGCCTTTGACACTATTTTCCAGTCAAGCATCATTGATAAACTCACCCAGCTGGAGCTCAACCCATAAATTATCTGGTGGGTTGTAAATTGGCTCACTGATATAATGCACACTGCCAAAACAGGTGACTCTACCTCCACCAGCAGACCCATTACTAGTGGTGTTCCACAGGGATCTGTGCTAGGGCCCCTATTGTTTGGAATGTACTTCTCGGATGTACAGGCTAAAATAAAAGGCCCACGTCTGTCAAAGTTTGCTGATGATTGCAAATTGTATGCAGTTATCAATTCCCCAAATGAGGTCAACATCCTACAAGAGGGACTTACACAGACAAATGACTGGTGCCAAAGTCATGGGCTAAAATTCAATGAAAAAAAAGCATTATCATCTTCTTCAGCAAAGACAATGTCCCTGCAGATTGCCACCTTAATAACAACACCCTAAGCATGCAACCAGTGGTGAGAGATTTGGGCACACAGGTTGGCAGCAACCTTTCCTTTGATCACCATATCTCCACAGTGGTAAGAAAGGCTTTCTACATTGCCCATCTGATAAGTAAGGTCATTGCATCCAGAACAAAAGAGGTTATAACCCCCCTGTACTCCTCACTCATCAGGCCAATCATAGAGTGCAATGCTACCTTTGGTATATATCATAGCAGGCACCTGCAGCAACCAGAAAGACCTCAAAAGTTTCTTACAAAGAAAATTCAGGCTCTTCAGCATATATCATATGTTGACAGACTGAAATCACTATCACTATAATCTGTGTTTTACAGACTACCCAGAGTGACTTCTGCCTTGCATATAAAGCAATCTCAGATCCTGCTCTAATGGAAATCCTGCATATTCTTAAATCAAATGGTATAAGATGCACTTGCTCTAGGGAACTCAACCTAATATATGACATCAACAGGACTTGCTGGAGAGACAGATATGTCTCACAGAGGTTACCTGTCCTCTAGAACAAACTTCCAATTCAGGTAGTTCTGCTTAATACATTGATATTCTTGGGAACAGGGGTTGTACTTGGCTAGGCTTGTAAGGGCCCTAGGGCCATTAGCTTAGTAATCTCCCAATGATCCTTTTCCCCCAACTGATTCCTGGGTTTTGTGTTCATTGCAGTTGCATTTTCTTTTGAAATCAAGTATGCTCCATCCTTTTAATTTGATAACCATTCTCATTCATCCTTAACGTTTTCTCCTTCTTCTTCCTCTACATATAAACCTCTTACAGCATTTTTGGATTTATTTAAACATATTTTCTTGTGATTATAGCTCTATGTAGAGGTACATCATTAATGGAAGAACTAAGACTCTTATCAGTTCTATCTTACCTTCTACAGCACTTACCTTCCCAGACTTGCTGTCAAAATTTTTTTTAATGCTCATTAACCTGTTTGCCCACATTTCTATCCTTCCCTTCTTTTAAATGTAAGCTATACCATAATCAACAGATACTTTTTTCCTTCTGAAATCATAATGCCAGTCCCTTCCCTTTAATGTTCCCTATAATTTATGTTAATGGCTTCTTAACTGGCAATTTAATTCAGATCAACTGAAACGTTTTAAAAATCTCCATCAAAATCAACAGAAACTTCCTTATATCCACTAATAAAATCATTCAGTCTTCTGCAATTAAATTTAGGCTGTTTGTAATCCCTGGCTTCCCACCCACTCAAGTATATTGTCACATAATCTGCTCATTTTTCTGTAATTAGTAAGAAGAGGCTGTGGGACAAAGATATCCCTGTCCTTGTTCTTTGAGGTTAATTTCACTAAATTGGACAAGCTGACACTGGCTGTCATCCACACCTAAGGATCATTATACAAGACCCTTATTCATAAAAGGCCAACTCCTGTTACATCTGTAAAAAATGTAAGGGGAATTCGCATCTCATATGAAATGTCTTTTGTATATCAAATGAGACTATATCCATCTGCTTTCCTGCTTCTAAATCCCCTATTCCATAACACTTAGAAGAAATCAACAAAGACCTGTCATGGACTTCTCTCCAATGAATACTGCCTTCCCTGCTTCTTTAAGTGATGCAAGTCCTCTCTCCAATTTTACCATCAAATCTGTAGCAAATATCTTAATATCACAACTGTAATTCCTAAAACTGGATAGTACAAAGAAGTAATCTCCATGTTGAGTCTTGCAGCAATCTTACCTTCAGGATAGGTGTAGAGTTAAATAAAAAATGCAGAACCCTCTGGCTGTCTTTTCCCATAAGGGAGAACCACCATTAATACTTCTTTCATAGAGCCCTGGACACTTTATACTTTTACAGCTCATTAAAAACATCTGTCAGTATCACTCATTATTAGTCATACCATTTTATAAGTATCAACTAGAAAACTATCTATTTGTCAAGATTTCCCTCCTTTAATGTATTCAATGTTTGCTATTACCTCCTCTACCTTTCTCTATACAGTAAACTTTCAGTTAACCGGAACTCAACCAGAAAAAAAAAAAAATCAAAGAAATACAGTACAGTTTTCATGTGTTGCATTTTCTGTTCCCCTCACCTCGCAGAAATATACCTTAAATTTTTAGAGTTTTAAAAAGGAAGATAGTAATAAATTCCCTTTCTCCCCAACATAAGAAAAAGTCAAGCCAAACAAATAGTACAGGGTACAGTATTAGTCAGGCGTATTTTTAACAGTAACTCTCAAGCAACCAGAAACTACAGTTATCCGGCATCCACCAATCCCCATGGGTGCTGGTTAACCGAGAGTTTACTGTATATATCTTTTCTCTTTTTTGCCTCTTCTTTAATACCATTTCTAATGTCTGCTGTCTAAAGACATCCCCTTTCAATATGGCAGTATTTGTATGGACCTTTATAGAATTACTGAATTATTTGCATAACAACCTCCCTGGATTGGGTCTATAGTAGAATATCGAAAGATGTAAACAAAGAATGTTTAAATGTCGAACTGTATTCAGTGAAAGCTGAAAATATCGAACCAACAGAAAACCAAATGTTTTCCTAGGGAAAGAATTTGGTTGTCCATTTCTGTTGCTTTGGTATTTTCAGCACTGTGGTGGAAAGTTACGGGTTGGGTTCAGGTAAGTGTGCGATTGAGTGTGGATTAGGTTAGTTAGGGTTAGGGTGTGGGTTAGGTATGTGTGCAATTATGTGGATGTGAGGGTTAGGGTGGGTTAGGTGAGCTAGGGTTAGGGCGCTGGTTAGGTATGTGTGCGATTGTGTGGATGTGAGGGTTAGGGTGGGTTAAGTGAGTTAGGGTTAGGGCACAGGTCAGGTAAGTGTGCGATTGTGTGGACGTGAGGGTTAGGGCAGGGTAGGTGAGTTAGGGTTAGGGCGCGGGTGAGTGTGCAATAGTGACAGACCTTAGGGTTAGGGTTTGGGTTAAGGTAAGTGGATAGTTAGTGGTGTGTGTATAGTTTAGTGTAGGGTTAGGTGTAAGATTTTAGGTGTATGTGTGTGGATTGCTGTTGGTTTGGTGTGCTTGTGTGGTGTGTATGTGTTTTGGAACAGCAAATTTTTTCCCTAGGAAAAAATTTGCTGTTCTGTATGTTCGTTGTTTTCAGCTTTCGCTGAATACAGTTCGACATTTAAACATTCGGTGTTTACATCTTTCGATATTCTAATATAGACCCCCCCCCCCGGATTAATCAACTCAAATTAATCTTTGATCAAATTTAATCTTCGATCAAATGTTTTCTATTCTGCTCTCTTCTTGTCTGTCCTCTACCAAATGAAAATACCACAATGGTTTTTAGTTATATATCTAATGAGTTTCATATTACTGTCGGTAGTAAGGCTTAAGAAATGTAATGTTTTCTGCTTTACATTCCCCTTTGTGTAAATTGTGATTGTTGGCAACTGTCAGACTTTTTGTATATTGTTTGTAAATCCTTTAAACATTTTTGTAATCTTTTTGTATTATTGTTATGGAGCTCATCTCCCCAGGTCTCCACTGAAAATGGGCTAATTGCCCAGCTGGACTCTACCTGGTTAACAAATGGAAATAACTAAATAAATAAATAGCCTGGCTTCCCTCCTGTTTCTTTACATGCTCATCCAGCTCTGTTTCCTCCATTCTTCTTTCTCCATATTAGTACCTTCATATCCATGTCCTCTAGTCCATGACTTTGTGCTTTTGTACTGTAGTTGTTTTGTGCTTGTCCTTTAGATCTTTAATCTTGTTCTTCACTTGCAATAACCCTTCCTTAATACTTTTCTCCCCTGTAACCTGCTAAGCTCCTTCTTGCCTTCCTGGATTTTATTTTCCCCATTTAAATTAAGCACCCCACATTAACCATAATTTGATCTCTCCAAGCCACTGTCACTCTATCCCATTTCCTATACACTCTTCTTTCTTCCTTGTATTTTTCCTCCTATTCAGTGGTTAGCATTGTTGCCTCATAGCAAGAGGTTCTCCGGTTCAATTCCCTTCTGGAGCACCTTCTGTGCAGAGTCTGCATGTCCTCCCTGCGATTGACTGAACTTTTTTTAAAGACATGCAGGTAAGTGCATGCATATGTGTGTACCTTCTTTGAAGGTTAGGTGCTGGACTGGCAACTTGACACCATAAAAATCCACTGCCAATCATGAGCAGACTGGTGATCTGTGGTGACCCCTAACCAGGAAAAGCTGAAAGACTTGACTTCTTAATGACGTATTTCTCCATTTACTTCCTCAACTTAATCTTATTAGCATCCATCCATTTTTTCAAGACTCCATCACCAGTTCCTTACATCTGGAAGCTTGTCTGCCTCCTGCTTCATCCTAACTATAAAATGGTTCAAGATACTCCTTTCTGAACCTTCTACCTTCATCACCTCACAAGATCCACTGACAGCCTGTCCAGCCTATCAGACTCCTTGCTGCCATCTTTATGAACTTCCTCATTTTCCACCACCTCCCACTCCAGATAGCCATTAAATCTAGGCCTTCCATTATTTTCATTAATTCTTTTAGAAGTATTACCTGAAACTTTACCACACCAAACAGATGACCAAATATAATTCTAATACAATATTACAATCCCTGCACACTGTTATCCTATCTTGTTCTCCAAATACATTATGAGTCCACTCAAAAGACTCCTTCAGCACCTTAAATTCCAGTATTATGTCTTGTTTGTTATCCTTAATCTGCCTTTTTTTACTCCAAACTGAAAACACTCTTTATAGACACTTTAATATGTATTATATGAAGATGCCATGTCGCATTTCAGTTATTTGTCCCCTCCCATTTAATGAAGTTCAAATGCCCTCAAGAAGTTGCTATCACACCACCCACTATTATTGCTTACATTTTACTTTTCACCAACTAACATGGCTGCTATTTATGGCATATGATATGATACAATGGGATTTCCACTCATACCCAACTTGCTGTATGCTTAGGAAATTGATGTCAAGAAATTCACCTTAAGACTGAATAGAAATTTGAGAGGTGAATTTTAACATTAATTTTTTTGGAACACATAGCTATTGGCTATGACACGAGAAACCTGATCATAATTCTTTATAGTATAAGAAGCTTTATCTGCTTCAGTGTAGGAGCATGGAATATTTTACAACTCTGTAAGCGGTAAAACATTCAACACTGCCGTAAAGACAACAGTCAGAATTCTGATCAACCAACAATGTTAAGACTCTGTCCACATTTCTATAATGTGGCAGTATGAAATGCATTAAAACTTTTAAAGTTCTTAATGGAGTCAATGCTGCTCTGCAGTGGCTGCCATTGCAGCAGTGTGTAAGATTAAAGCATAACAGTTCTGAAAGGGTTTAACAAGTAAAAACCTTATCTTTGTTCTCATTTTGGAGCATAATCACCACACTCCATGCCCTACTATACAGTAGTGGTGATATGAAATATTTAACCAGGGATTTATAAGATAATTCTTTACTGCAGATCTTTAACATCTCCCATTGTTATTCAGCATAATTCTCAGCTGTCCCTGATTTTACAGAATATCCCTGATTTTGGCTCATAGTCTTGGTCTACTCCAGGTAAAATTTGTGGTTTTAAGGAAAATTATTGAGGATTGCACACATTAAATAGTGGCAGACATTTGTAGTTCAAACTTCATATCCTTCTGAAAATGTACGCCAATGTAAACATGTTATTCTAGCAACTTTCTAAGTATATAAGACCAGTATTTAAAATGTTATCCCCATTTTGGGCCTTTGCCCCTCAGTACTTTTTTTGGCTTTACCCTTGATTCTTGTACAAAGAGGTTGAAAGTTATGTCACTCAGTTCCAAATTATTTAGATTTTCCAACTTTCTCTGTTACCCCTCCCCAGGTAATATCCACAATCACAAGTAAAGCTACCTCCAACTTCTGCCACACCTCTTAGCTTTTATATAGGGATCCTGTTTGCATAAACACTTCCCATATGCTAATAATACTATTTGTCATGCCTGAGAAGACTATAATCAAAAATTGGCATTGATTAAATTACAGTCCCCTGCTGTTGTGTCACTGTGTTCACTGCAGTCTTACAAGAAACATCCAGTGATGGATACATGGAGGAAGACTTTGATCTAAACAATAAATATCTTGTAGTAAAAAAGTGGGTACAGCTGCTATACATGATTTTAAATGTTTTTCACAACATAACTCACAACTTAACATGTTAGGAAACAAACTCAGTGTCATGTCTGCATTTCTAGGTGGTTACAATATAAGCTGATAAAAACAATTCACTCATTAAATAGAAACCTCTACCACCTTTTATAACTAGTAAATAACACAAAAGACCAGTAGCAGGCAGTCCTCTTCACTAAAAACGTGTTTAATTGACTTGAAGTGCGTTTATTTCAATACACTTTTCGTCGGTAAGTATATCCGACTTCTTCAGAAGTTAAAACAAGCATCAAATAACAACGGGAATTCAACAATAAGTATGCTAGCTGGTTTAATTAGTGGGTTGGTCCTTTCCTTCATTCACAGATAGTTGCTGTAGTGATTAATTGCTTCAGTGTTTTCCCACCCCCTTGTCTCATTTACTTTTAAGTAACTCTGTAAAATTTTCTGGTAGTTAGTATTGCACTAAACCACTAGAAATCCACCCCACCAGCCAGCAACACTCCAAAGCACCAAAAAAAACAAGTTGTCAATAATATTGGAAATACAATTTACAAATTAATATTGTTAAAAAATATATTGTTGGAAAATATATTGTTAGAAAATATATTGTTAAAAAATATTGAAAACACCACACGTAGTTCTTACACAAATTAGTACCCCTAGTTTTACCGAGCCAAATGGCCTCAAATTGAAGTTTAACTTAGGCGTAAAATTTGCGTCACTTTTGTATGTCAGCTTCTCGAGAGTTAAAGACTCTAGAATAAATGTCATGTACATAAAAGTGCTTGAAGTACATAAAAAATACATAAAAGGTACATAAAAAATATATGTGTACTGAACTATAGAAAAATTTCACCTATTAGCATGAAGCCATTTAGACCCCTCTTTCCTCATACGAGTTTGACGGGAACAAGCATCTTGTGTCTGTAAGGCACACGTTATCACTGAGTGGAAGTCTGAGTGAACCCCAATTTGTTGTTTTGTTTATTAAGTAAAGAAGGTTTTCTTTCGGTATTGGCCTGAAACACATAACTTTTCCTAGGCTTTTGAGTTCACTTTCCATGAACTCTCTTGTTTTTGTATTTAGATCTCACCGCTCGATAGTGCGTGTATTTTATCTATCATTATATTGTACTAGAATGGTCCCCGATTTTAAGATAACCTTTCCCCATATCATAGTTAATGGTCCCAATATTAGTGTTCAGTGTCTACAAGTTCACCTCTCTATATTTTTTAATTTTAGAATACATGCAATAGAGGACATTTCATTGATACCAGGTTTTTGGTTAGCGTTAGTCCGTAACTGCCAAAGCAGTTCTTTCCTTTCTAATTTAAGAGAATCGTAGCCTCCTCTTATGTCCCTTATTTGTTGATCTATTACTCTAAATTTAAAATCGTGGCCAATGTTGTCGACATGGTGCCTTGCTAAGGCATTAGTCATCTTGTTGTTCCTAATACTATATAAGTGCTCGTATATCCTCTCATTAAGTCTCCTATCCTATTAAGTCTATTAAGTCTCCTATCGGTCTTCCCGTGTTTTCAATATTTTTTAACAATATATTTTCTAACAATATATTTTCCAACAATATATTTTTTAACAATATTAATTTGTAAATTGTATTTCCAATATTATTGACAACTTGTTTTTTTTTTGGTGCTTTGGAGTGTTGCTGGCTGGTGGGGTGGATTTCTAGTGGTTTAGTGCAATACTAACTACCAGAAAATTTTACAGAGTTACTTAAAAGTAAATGAGACAAGGGGGTGGGAAAACACTGAAGCAATTAATCACTACAGCAACTATCTGTGAATGAAGGAAAGGACCAACCCACTAATTAAACCAGCTAGCATACTTATTGTTGAATTCCCATTGTTATTTGATGCTTGTTTTAACTTCTGAAGAAGTCAGATATACTTACCGATGAAAAGTGTATTGAAATAAACGCACTTCAAGTCAATTAAACACGTTTTTAGTGAAGAGGACTGCCTGCTCCTGGTCTTTTGTGTTATTTACTGATGGAGATTATCGTTACCTTTTATAACTACTTAGCCATGCAACATAAAAAGTATTTGCAGAAATATGGATCAAGAAAAAAAAACTATTACCAGAATATTGTTACCAATATCAGCATTAATAAGCATCCTTGAGCACTGTGTAGATCGATTGTCTACTGCTTATAAAAGGAAAGCCTCAAACCTTTACCCTAATTCACAGACATTTTGATTGGGTTTACATAATGGATCAATCCTATCATGAATTCAGCAGCCTCCTTTCCAGTAGTGTCTTTTTATGACACCCCACACACAACAGATCTCATTGTTTAATTGTGTATATGCACCTGTAACTGCTTGCCGTTGTAATTGTGTGTATGCACCTATAACTGCTTGCTGACTTTTCTCATCCTTGATTTGCATCCTTATACCATGTGTTGGATAAATTGTACAAAGCATTTAACCGTTCTTACCAATTTCTGCCTTTGATTTTCCAGGTCTGATTTCTTTTGTCTCATGCATCTGGTTGGCTAAACCTTATCGTGATGATTTACCACTAATTTACCAGCTTATGTGTCAAACTAGAGTGAGTTTGTGAATATGATAATAATTCTTTAGCCTTATGCCCTTGAAAAAGTGTCTGGCTAACTTCTATGTCACCTGCCTTATTTCGCAGAGGCTACTACAAATAATTTTCCTTCCAAATCACTTTTCTTTGTAGTGCTTCTCTGATTCACCCCCTGGTTTTCACATGTAATCACATGCTTGTCATAGTACACATACATTAGCCTTGTAGACCACTGGACAATAGCTACTTACTGGTGTGTGTTCCAAATAGCCAAGTAAAGTTTCTCCATCTTTCTAAGTACAGCAATGAACAATTCCATCTAAGTCCTAACATGATTTACAGCCTGTGTTAATCTCTTTTGTATAGCTATCTGATGGAATGTTAACTCCTTGGTTTTGTGTCTGTGACATTTTGTAATAACATATCATGCTTGCATAGCAGAGTCTGAAGGCTTTCCTGCAACATGGTTCTCCAACAGTTTACACATCCATGCATTTTTCCTCTGCTAACAAAATGTTTAAGACAGGGTTCTATAAATGTGACAAGTTCATTACCATCTGTTTGCTCCCTAAGCTGTATGATTTTGAAATCCTCTCTCCTTGAGCTATTGTCTAGATCTTCATCTTTTTCTTGTAACATAGCAATTGTATCCCACATTTTACAAGTTTATTGCTCATATCACTTTATTTTGTTATAAGGGTAGTTATCTACTTTTCAGACTTATTCTAAATTACTCTGCTTTACTGTGCAATCCAGAAATATCCTTCCTACAGCCTCCTATATCCAGAATGAGCTCTTTAAGTTTGGTAAGGATTTTATATAATTTAGTCTCTATGTTAAAAAAATGTCTGTAAGTTAAATTACACCAGATGCCCCTCATTTTTCTACAACATGTTGGGAATCAATTTAGATCATAGAATCTTGTTTCCCACCAAAAGAAACTAAAACCATTCAGATGCCTTTGCTGAAGCTACTAAAGCAGGCTGTCTTACCAATCAGGCTTCACAGCACACCTCCATAATTTAAATGATTTAATTTCTAAGTTCTTTAAGGCAAAGTGACCAGGAAGCACACAATGGGATGATTTTAAATGCTTCTTTAGGGCTCACTTACAACCCTTTTCAACATGGGCCTGGCATTCTTGGCTTTAAGAAACTGACCACCTACAAAGCACCAAAAAGAATTGTGACCTTTTGTTTAAGAAAATCAAGGATCCAGTATATGAATCCTTGCTGAACAGCCTCAAACTCTGACTTCACTTGCTCTTTAACAATAAATCAAAAGAGGTCTTAGAGAAGCTGAAATCACAATTCTACTCCATGTCTCCTAAGACCCATTGTTACATAGCTAGATGCTTCAGGAGAACAGGTGCTCAACACATAATTTCTAATCTGTCAGATAAATTTAGGGGCAACCCTGTGAAGAGTACTAATGCTACCCTACAACATTTTCAAAATATTTACCAAATTTGAACCTCAACTCAGTTCTAAGAACATCACATTAAACCAGGATTTCTTACAAATGTCAGTTGTCCTTTACTTGATACAAACTAGAAAAGCCCATTACAAGCCTGCAGATCTTTGAGGTATTAAAAATATAAAGTAAAACAAACTATGTAGATGGATTCTCCGTGCAATCTTATCTAAGATTCCTCCCTGATGTCAGGGATTCATTGCTTAATACAGTTAAGGCTGTTATGGAAAGAGGTGAGACTCTTTCCCCCTTGTGAATATGTGCATATCCATCTCTTACTGTAAAGCCAGGTAAGGGTCCAAATCATATAGATTAAGCTTAATGTTAAGTATTGGATATACCATTTTATGACAATATGGGCAACATAGGATTTACATTTACCTTCTGTCCTTATCCAAGAAAAATAAATAAATAAATAAATAAAACTTTTCAAAACATTTTCCAAACTTTGATACCATCCCATATCCTATATGACATCGCATTAATCCAGGAAATTCTTACAGAAGGAAATTTTATTAACATATATACAAAAGGCCTTGATTAACACCTGCATAATTCAGATTTACAACATTCATGCTGTAGTTTTTATTCTAGATGCAGAAAAGGCATTTACTAAGTTATAGGGTCCTTTCTTATTCAGAACCTTAAATCACCTTAGATTCACCCCAAATGTGTTAGCACCCTTAGTAATATTTAAACAGACTATGCTACTTACATTTATTTATATATTTATTTTTTGTTACATTTTGTTGATTAGGAAAGTCCAACTGGGCACAAAGTCAGTTCAGTGTTGGCCCAGGGAGAAAAGCTCCAAATGATGTATATTAAAGAGTTATACATAGTATAGAAAAAAACAGCATTTTACAAGTGTATACAGTCTAGTGAATAAAGTCATTTTGTAAGCATTTATACATGGTATAGAAAAGTCATTCAACAGTATTTTTAATAGTCTGCTTAGTAATGGAGTCATTGCAGACAGTAAAATAAGCCACAGATATAGACTATTGTTTTGAGCAAAGGAAGATTATGAGCATAATTCAATACAGAAACATAAATTACAGTTGACCAGTAACACTGTATACTTCAGTAAGCAATGTCATAATAAGGAGATTAAACAGACATAAAGTTGCATAAAAGTAGTTTATGACACTTTTATGCTTTTTTTTCAAATATAATTTTTATTACTTTTTGCAAGGTTTATACAAAGGAAAAACTAAAACATAACAAAAAAAGTATATTACATACAGATCAGTATTTGCTATACAAAGAGATTGTAACAATGTGAGTAAGCATACATATTCTACCATAGCAGGGCAATAACTAGGAAAATAAAATAAAAATAAATGGAGAAAAAGGATTAACTACTATCCTAAACACCCAGGTTTGCTATACCAAAACATAAACCTTAGGGATAGATAGTAATAAAGAGACCCCCTTATAATAACTAATGTGATATAAGATATAATTAACCTTAATTAACTGAAGGGTGAATAATGGTTAGAGGAAAACATGTATGTCTGAATTATGAGTAAATGAGAGTGGAAAGGGGGTATATTGTTAAAATAATACTATTTACATTATTTACAACTATTTACAACTTGGATGCCTTGACAAGTGTATAAAGGGATGTCTCACTAATATGATTAACAGTAGAGTATCGTCAGCATTTATTTGTTATAGGACTGGAAAATTTGCACACAAATGTCTTCACATATTATGTTTATAGTAATGAATGTTGTATGATGATTACATTGAATTAAGTCAAAGAGACTGCACCAGTAGTTCTGGAAATAATCTTTTTTTCTTTTTACTGCTAGAGCAAAGTTTATGTGTAGATATATACTTAATTGCCATTGTTTTAAAATTCTCTTAAGAGATTTCTGAGGGGTTTACCCAGTTCTTAGCTATAAAGTATTTGAGAAGAGTACACACAGTTATTAGAATGTGTCTCCAGACTCCTGTTAAAGATTTAGGAATTATATTCAGGATTGTGGTTTGCCAAGAGAAGGTAGACTTCTCATAGCCCATTTTTTCCAGTTGAGATCTAAAGGAGCACAATAATTTATATATGTTTTTACAACTCCAGAAGATGTGGAGTATATCAACGTGCTGGAGGGAACAGAAAGGACATGCTAGATTTTTGTTGTACTCAAATTTTAATAGGATTGCTGGAGTGTAGCATGAGTTATTATTGATCATAAGCTTGCTATAAATTAAATTCTTAAAAGGGGTTAGATTTAGGGTGTTCTGAATTGCTTCATATTTGGACTCAGTAGAAATTTTACCTTGTATGTCATCACAGTATTTGGAGTATAGAAGCGATTTTAATATTTGCTGTTTATTAAGAGCTTGTAGGCATGAGATAGCATTTTGTTTGTAAGGGAAAGGGTTTTGATAATTGATTGTGTTAAGAGTTACCTCCTGCTCGCTCACTTTGGTGTTATCAAATTTTTGATTTATTAATGAATTAAGTTGTCTTAACATGAGGTCATATCTACTTGGGGCCCTAAAGAGTTCTTTGACAGCAGCAAAGTTCTTAGGATGGTAAAATTGCCATACCATGACATTTTTAATTATGGGAAGGCTAGATAGGTCTATTATGTTATTATTGATTATTATATTTGGGTTTAAATGAATTGGTTGGAGAACAAGGAGAGTATCCTGTAGATTAACTGAGTGCAACAATGCTTGAAAGATGTTAATTTTATTTTTAATGCAAGTAGAATTTTAGATTTGTATTCACTGTTAAGCATTAAATATGGGATAGAGTGAGGGTTTAATTTGAGTGATTGTATATACTTGCACCAGATTTTGACCCAGATTGGAGTCCATGTATCAGCCGATGGCTCATAGTTTGCAATTTGGATTAAACGGGTTGCATTTATTATATTGTAGTATAGATTAAAATCGGTGAGGATCAAACCACCTTTTTCTTTTGGGAGTATTAGTTTTTTATAAGAGATTCTGGTTGTTTTAAGGAACCAAAGAAATTTAGAAATGGTGGTTTCCATTTTATTGAAAAAAATGGGGTATATTTAAGTTTATGGAGTTTAGATGAAATAATATCCTAGGGAAAATGTTCATTTTAACAATAGCAGTTTTTGACAGTAAGGATAAACTGATATTTGTCCATCTGGATAGGTCGTTGTTTATTTGTTCCCAGACTTTACTCAGGTTTGCTTTCATTAAATCCTGATGTGTGTGAATAAAGTTTATTCCTAAATATTTGACTGAATATTTGACAGGTATGTCAGATAGGGGGAAGTAGGATTCTAGGTATTTATGAGGATTTAATGGGAAAACAGAAGATTTTGTGGGATTTAGTTTATAATTTGCAGCAGCAGAAAAGAGACTTTTTGACATACAAATTTTATGAATATCACTATTCGGGAGTTCAAAGTAAATATTTAAGCCATCTGCAAATGCTGATTATTTTATTTCTGTGTTAAAGACTCTTAGTATATGGTGATAGGTTTTTTGGTTAATAAGTAGTAGGAGAGATTCAAGATAAATATTAAATAGATATGGTGAAAGGGGGCAACCCTATCTAGTACCATTAGTAATTTTAATAGGGTGGGACATTGTTTTATTGCTGTACAGAGAAATAGTAGTGTTGATGTAAATCATTTTTATAGTGTTAATCATCAATTCATGAACATTGAAGTATTGCATGGATAAATATAAGAAGTTTAGGTCCACACTGTCAAAAGCTTTAGTGGCATCGAGTGTGAGTGTGTATCTCGGGTGGTTATAATTTTTTAGAAATAACATTATTGTGTCTAAAGTGAGGGTATTGTCACACAGTTGCCTTTGTTTCATGAAAACTAATTGCTCATGGCAAATAGGTGAAGCCAGAACTTTCTTCATTCTATTTGCTAGGATAGATGTCAGAATTATAACATCTATATTAATGAGGGCAATGGGTCTGTAGCTAAGAGGGTTATGCTTGTCAGAATTATGTTTCAAGATGACAATTGTTTTAGAGTTGTTCATATATTTATCAGTAATCCCCTTGAGGATGATGTAGTTGTAGAAGTTAAGAAGAATTCTAATAAGTTGATCATTAAGAATTTGGTAAAATTCCCCTGTAAAGCCATCTGGTCCTGGCACCTTGTTGGGTTTGAGCTTTTTGATAGCTAACTTTATTTCATTCAGTGTTATAGGACTAGCTAATAGATTATGTTGTGTGTCACTTAGTTTGGGAAAAGTTAGCTTATCGAGGAATTCTATGTAGATGTCTTTATTAGTTTGATTTTTGGGGTTGTAAATTTCAGTAAAGATATCTGTAAAGGAATTAATAATGTCGTAATTATTGTATAAGGTTTTTCCTTTATACTTTAAATTGGATACATAGTGTGGGCCATCTTTGATGTTTATTAGTTTGGCCAGTGTTCTAGAGGGGGTTTGTGCCCATTCCGAGTATCTATGCAGGAGTCTTAATTCGTCTAAGGATTGGTTTTGTTGATGAAAGGAGTATATATTTTTTTCTGAGTCTCATGTAATTTATTTTCTAGGTCCTGAGAATATTTATTTTGAAGTTGTTTTCTTGTACTCATCAATGAGGTCAGTGATATACCTTTGCTCCTTTTTTTATAAAAGGATGCTTCTTGTATAAGTATCCCTCTGATAACAGCTTTGGCAGCAGCCCATTGAACATCCAAAGGGATGGAGCACTTATAGGATTCAAGCTCAAACTGTTTTAGATATTGGTTAATTTAGTTTATAACATCATCTTTTTAAAATATATTAATATTTAACATTCAAGTGGGACTGCTGCCCCAGCCATTAAAGTGTTGTGTTGGGTTGATACTTAGAGATACATTAGCGTGATATGAGATAGATCTTGCCTCAAGGGCAAAATTATTAATTTTATTTGAGAACACATCCGAAATTAGGAAAAAGTCAATTCTAGACCAGACTTTATGAGATGCCGAGAAGTAGGTATATTTGTTTGCCATTCTATCATGATCAAATATTTGGAATGGGTCGATTAAGTTGAAATTATTTATCAGGTCACGAATAGATGCAGTCAGTTGGGGGGTTGTTTCCTGTTTTTGTCTGAGCTGTCATTCAAGGGGTCAATAAGTGCATTCCAATCACCACCTATAATAAAGAAATAGTTGGTATATTGTAATAATAGATTGTGAATTTCTTAAACAAATAACTGCTGGTTTGTATATGGATTATATATGTTTAGAAAAAGTATAGGGCAGTTTAATTGAGGGTAAGAACAGGAAAATAGACACCACTGACCATTAGGGTCTGATTTAGTGGTTAAAATTTCCCCAGGGAAGTTTTTTTCTTTTTAATTAAGATGGCAGTACCTTTTGATGAAAGACTATTTCCAGCTGATATTATATGTCTGATCCAGTTTCTTTTCCTATCATTGTCCCATTGGTCATTTGTCAGGTGTGTCTCTTGTAGATAGAAAATGTTAGAATTATCCTGGTAAATTAGATGCATAATCAATTTCTTTTTTTATTTTCCTGAAGACCATTTATATTCCAAGTGTTAACTTTAAACATTATGCTTTAGGATTTAAATATAGAATACTGTACAAGTAATTTTAAAGAAAGTAATTTGTATAAACTTATCATTATATTAAGCATAATGTTAGTTGATGTCCTATTAAGTAAAAAAGTTAGTTTGAGTAGAGTAGCATCTAAGTACCCTACCAGAAACCTAGCGCTTAACCACAAAACTCCCTGAAATGATCTTATATAACATATAAACAATTGCGTATTGCATGTTACAAGGCAATTTTGTGTGTATAAAATAACATTATAAAGTAGCAGGGAGACAAACAAACTTTTATGGTCTTTATTTTGATAATCAGCAGCTAGTATAGTACATTAAACACTGGTTCAAGAAGGAGCGAGAGAGACTAGAATTGACTGAATGTGTGAAGGAGGAGGAGATGAAGGGGAAAAGAAGATTCTAGAGGGGAATGTAAGAAGGCTGAAGTGAGATGGAAAGTGTGTGTGTTTGTGTGTGTATGGGGTGGCAGGTGGTAAATGAAAATAGGCTGGTATCTCTGATCTTATCTTTCTTAGTACTGGCACCAGGTTGTGGTGCCCAATGTGCCCTTCACCCTTACTTTTTGAAGTTGCACTTGAACTGTGTTATCTAAGCAATCATTATGCTGCTCTCACCACCACTCATAGGATCTTACACTCTGTGAGGATAGTTCAGTATACTGATATTAGAATAGCCATACTCCTGAAACCAATTATTGCATGCACTGTCGGCTAAAACACCTTCACAGGCTTCATCTGTTATCACAGTACATTGCAAATGTTACCAGATTGGGTCATTAAAATTCAGTACTTCAGGTCCAGACATACTGATCTTGAAAACAGGGTATTTTTCAAATGGAGATGTGTCCTTCCTATCATATTTAGAGCTCAGCCTATTCACTTCAAATCCTATTCCTGATGCATAGTGGCAGTAAGAGTACAAATCCAAAGCAAATGAATAACCCAGTGTGCAAACAACAGCACTCAGATCTTCCTTCTAAGCACCAGCACAATACTATATTTAAAGTCACAGGTAAGTGAAACTTCAGTACATTGAAACAGCAAACGTCTGGTTTCACCCAGTAAATGGCCATCATTAGTTTCAAGAGACTTTATAAATACAACCCTTTTACCTTTGCAAGGTAAATTTCACTGGGTTGTTTTACTTCAGACTTTAGTTACAAAACCAGTGAATGCATTTCTGAATACTTTTGTCATACCTTAGCCATATAGGATGCATGCATTTTTTAACTTTATGCAACATTTTATTTGTATGATGCTGAAGGTGTTTACTAACAGAATATAGCATGCATACTCTCCTGTGATAAATAATTACTTAATGAAATATTTACAAAAATATTGCAATCATGTTTATGTGCAATTACCCTGTATCAAATGTATGTCATATATCCATCTGAAATGTTGTCCTGCAAATTGTCAAACAAAGAGCATGACTTAGTCTTACTGTTAACATGTACGCATTTATTTCTTAATGAGCACATGCACTTTAAGATCTCCTGTTTATTTCACTAGACTCAATGCACATTATAGATTACAAATGTAGATATATAATGGGTGTAGGTATGGGTTCATTGTATTCTATATTCCCATTTGTGATAGTGCATCTCTGTATAAACCTAAGTACTTAACAGAGCTTTTAGTTTAAGGCCTTCACTGAACATATTCTCTTGCCCAGTTTTACTATAACAGTTAGCAAAACAAATCTAAATTTGCTAACACAGTTATATTAAATAGTAAATAAAAATAACTGCTGCTGGGTAAGATCCTTATAAAGTACACATTTGACATTTACATTTTGTATGACTGACATTAATTTATTGGCGTCTTTGTGTTGAAAGCTCCTCCTGACCAAAGATTTCCAGAAACACTGATTACCAATGTACGTTGTTGCAAATATGTCCAGATCAACAAATTCAGCACCTTGATTCTTCATCTGAGAATAGTGAAGTTTATAGCAAATTTTTAAAATATCTTTTTGACTATCCTATAGTTCCTCTGTAAAATTCAACAAACTGTAATTGCATTTTAAGAAAATCTGAGATTCTTGTATGGGACCCCTGAGCAATGAAGGCATATAATTAATATAATTTCTATTTTCTCTGTAAAATGCAACAGAATGTAACATTTTTTGAAGAAAACCTGAGATACTTCCAGCAAACTTTTCAAAACAGTTGTCAGTCTGCTATCTTAACTGGAAGTTCACTGGTCAGCAGAGTTATCTGGATTCTTTATTTTTTTTTAATTTCACACTAAATCATATAGAAACTTTCATGCACTTTTTTATTTGTGAGGAGAAGGCAACAACCCTTCTTAATTATAACTTCTTTCTTTCTCCAAATAATGCTTTATCAGTACTCCAGATATGGGAGGAACAGGGAAATATTGCTACCCATAGATGTATTATTATATAATTATAAACAGTATGCATAGTACATAATTAAAGCCTGCAGTAAGGTGGCTGTGGTACATTGTGATAAAAGGAATTTATAAAACTGACTACACATGTTTCCATGCTCACTGTATTCAAAAATACTTTGACTGGTAACAACCTTAAACAGTTAACAGTGGTAAAAACATTTACTTTCTCACAAACTGTCTTACTTAACAGCAAGCCTTAAGATTTCTGTGCACAATTTCCCACATGCTTTATTGTTTTATTCAAAGATATGAACAGTTTCCCTTATTTATGTATATGAACAGTTTTGTGTATATGTATAATGTTAGGAATAGGGTTACTACCACAGTTATTCTGACCAAAGTACTATACCACAAACATCAACATGCAGAGGGAAAAGACTGGTTAACAAATAAATACAAATAATACAAATAATATGTAGATCGTGAAAATGTATGTTTCTAAATAATAACAGCAATAACTTCCCTCTTTTGACAACATCCAACCTTAAAAAATACTTCAAGTAACTTGCCATTCCCCCAAACAATTCTACATTCAGTGTAACTAGAATGCTAGATGTGGTCTCACCCTTCACAGGGGAAGATATTTTTATCTATTTTTATTTTACAGTTTATTTACTAGGTAAGTGTGATGTCCCTTTCCAGTCATAATATGGGCATACAACACTAGTAAAGCAGATGTGCAAAACAAGACATTCTGGTATACATATGCAAGTTAAAATACACACACAAGAGTTAATGTACATATACAGGTAATACAGTTAGTTGAGAGGTTATGATTAATAGACACTATATGCAAGGATGTAATTATCAAATGGCATACAGAAAGAAGCTAGTATAAAATTGCACTATATACAGTATATACATTTCTCTGTGCACATCCTTATATACAGCAATAATATGCTTCATTTGGGTTAATGCTTATTCCACAAAAAAATATTAATCTGTATTTTGGAAGCAAGACCAGCTTTTATAGTGTTCTGGAACTCAGCATGAGTGCCTCCCATACCTCTCAGCTCTCCAGATTTTTACAGAATGTTGAGATTTGTGTCTCATATTTTTGGACCTTTCCTCAAAAAAAATCACTAAATGACAAACAACTGACTTTATACTTCATACCATTTTGAAAATGCATGCTAATTAATATATAACGTGTTATTCTGTCAAATTTCTAAGCTTATAAGAGCAATATTTAAAACTTGTCCATGTTTTGGGGCCTTTCTCCATTTATTATTTTTGGCTTTGTCCAGATTTTTTGTGCTAAGAGTTTGGGTGATATGATGCTTACTACAGGGCTGTGAAGATTTTTGGAAGAACAGATTGAACAAGAATGATGAGTTTTTTCACCCAGTGCTATGCAAGATGCATCCTGCAAACTGCACACTAATCTTAAGGCTAGAAAACAACATGTCCTCGGTAATAGGTTACATTAACTGATGAAGCTATATGTAGACATACACTATATAAACACTAGGTGCAGTATAGCTTTTTGAACAGAAGATGGCGATGTAGTACTTAGCTGCATCAGTGCACGCAAGAGAATAAACATGAAGACTGTCAAGTGCACATACCAAGATCGTACAACTATAAATAAAAACATTTTAAAGATTTCTGTTTTAGACTGCATGACAGTGGCTTGCAATTGACAGCTTGTATTTTTTTTTTGTATCCACACAAATTTTGCCATTCATATTTGCACTTGTTATTCATACAAGGCACGTTAGAGCCTAGTAAAATATCCAGGCTTATCCAACAGACACAGAATAATTTATATTACAGAAGAACATGCATCATAATCATGTATTTTGCTTTGCATTCAAGATGGGATGTCACATAAACTGGGTTTAAAACAGTCTGGTTACGCCAGGCTCAAGACCAGTCTGAAACATGGCTTTTCAGAAAATGCATGACTTCATGAATGCAAAATGTTTCTCAGAGCTGGACAAAATAAACAGCATTGAAAGTATTACTGTATAAGAGAAGTGTAGAGGAAATGGAAAAAGTATGTTTTTAAGATTAAAATGTACAGACACTCACAAACCTTTGAAACTGCAGACACTGAAAAATAGGTGTCTGTTTATATTTTTTGTGGGAAAGGTGACTTTTTTTTTTTTTGAGAGAGAGAGAGGGATGTTGGAGAAAGGCTGTAGGAATGTCTGGGTGAGGTGGTAAGTTGGGCAAGTGAGGAGGATGGGGTGCAATTGCAGACAGACAAGACAAAAAGACAAGAGGCAGGGTTGGTGAAGGACACATGAGGTGGGTGAACACCATGGTTGGGATGAGAGTCGGGACATCACGAACCCATGGATGTCAAGTTGGGTGACAGTGAGAATTGAGTCCTGGACTGTTATCACTGTCACTCCACAGTGTTTGATGGCTGCATCTCCTTGTGTTATTTAATACAGAGATTGAGAGCAGTGCCTCCAGCTGGTGTAGGCATGCACCAACAGTGTGGTTCACAATTCTATGCACCATCTCTGGCAGTTCGGCAAGGGTGATAAACTAACCCCCTCTGCCACTGCTCCCAGATGGAGCCATGGGCCTATCCTCTGGGGTGGAACTACCTGAGGGGCTGGGTAGTACAAAGACAACAGAGGGGGTGCTAACAGGTTCTGCACCAGGTGTGCTGGACAATTGTGCTATAGCTGGTGGAGTAGGGGCAGAAAAAAAAACAGAGAAAAGGGTTAGGATGAGAGAAAAAATTGGAGAACATTAGTAATGTCATATGTGGCATGCAAAGCACTGATACAATTATTTTACTCTGTTCTGTTGGCTTTACTTTTAATACTACAAACTCTTAACAGATACTTTTGTTTACTGTTAAGACTACCCAGCTCTTAACAGATGCACATTATACTACAGATTGTAGTAAGCAATCCTTGATGTGTGAATACATTGTACATATCTCTGGTCCAAATATATTGATTACAATTTACAGCAAGTCAGTAATGACACTGCTTTACACCTCTGACATTGCACTGCAATACTGATGCAACCTTAATAGTATTGTATATTTGAGAAGTGTGGATTTTGAAGGCACAACCTATGACTACTTTGTAATAATGAACTGTTGTTTCGCTCTCCAGAGTACATGCATACTTCCCCATTACAATTAAGGAACAATAAAATGCACCATACATTTTAATGCTAAAATAACCCCACTGTTGGGATGCATACATACCACATGCATCTCGTGTCTGTACCAGTCTATTTGCATGGGTTCTCACATTCAGTTCCCAATTTGTAATAGCTGCAGAAAAAAAACAGAACACATCTGAATACCATTAAGCATACCAGTCCTAACTGTATACAGGTTTTAACTCTGACAAGTAGTTTCTGTAAATGATGCTTAATTATCTGTGGTTTTTCCACAGTCCTACATTCCTTGATCCAATGGTTGAGGGTATCTCTCGTCCTGATACTGAGGTCTCTTGTAGTGGTTCCTACATTGTTCACCAGTGCAGGGGATACCGGAGCCTGGGCGAGACTATTCTATATCTCTTGCTTGTAATCCAAGCCACAATAGCCCCTCTGCAACAGCCTGGGCCCATGTTCATTCACTAGGAGTTCAACAAACAATTTGGACTCTTGGACATCCTATCTTTGAGCACAGAATTTCAACACCTCTCCAGGAATGCCAGCCATGGTGATCACAAATCAACACCAATGTAGAATGATGTTTTCCCACCAGTTGCAGGTATCTTACTTACTGCGAGTGCACGCTTTCTAGATTTGCAACAATTGCAAGCATTGCACATTGTTTACCATTGCACAAACATCTTGCATGAGAATGCACACTGCTGGGAAAATGTGTTTGTGCAATGGGAAATAGTATTAATTGAATGTATCTAGTGTATGTTTCTGGTTGTCTGAATCCTGCTGCTACCTGGGTTGCCCAATCGACCAGTTTATGCAGTGCCACTTTACATGCAAATGAAATGTGCATAGCCAAAGTCTTTTGTGCTAACTGGTGCATTGTGCAAACAGTGCTCCCCCCAAAAACAAAAAAAGAAAAAAAGTGTAAAACATGTAGAATTAGTTAAAATGTGGAATATCAATCTATGAAATACAGAGTAGAAACTGTTAGCACACATGACATATGACTACATAGGTCTGGATCCCAACTCTCACTGCAAAGCAGTGTCACAAAACAGGAGGGGGGACTTACCCATCTTTGCCCCACAAACACCTTTGCAGCCACTGAATGTACACTGATATCAAGGCATGACCTATTATTTGTAAATGTATTTTATGTAATATATTTGGTTGTGGTGCACTTACTGATCACACAACCTGCTATGATAATTATTTGCAAATATACAGCTGTGTCCTACCTTTCTGTGTTTCTGGGTCATTCATCAATTATCTGACCAGTACTCAGAGACATGTGGTGTGTAAGCCAGTCTATATCATTCACCTTAAAATGTGGGAGGATGTTCACTGGGGACAATATGATATGCAGTTGGCATCAAATTAATGGATTTTTGGATGCTACAAACAGGCATAGACTGTTGTTTTTGGCTTGAGAAGCTAAGGAGGGTTCCTGTCATGGAACATGCAAAGGTATAATGTTCTTTCAAGGGGGTGGAGCCAGGCTGAGCTACTGTTATGGCAGAGACAAAGCCATGTTGCTCTTGTTACCCTCCTTGTTTTGCATCCTGACTGTTTGATCTTGTGAGGGAGGTGGAGCCAGAAACTGCAATGTGTCTCATTACTTTCAAACTTACCTGTTAAGATTTCCCATCTCAAACATATGGTGCTAAACTGAGGGCATGCAGTGATCATCATTACTTTGGGGAGGTATCAATGTGTGAATTATTGAGGCCTGAAGCTTACTACTTGCTAATGAACACATACAAATTGAATAACTCTCTGCTGTCACATGTGACATGGATTTCTTTACAAATCTCCCACCTTGTAGTTGCTTACTGTACTAAGTGATGAAATACAAGGACATGTTATAATGTTATTATGCAATACAATAAAGGCAGCAGTTGACACAGTGTTAGTTCAGGGCTGACTGTGATCCAAACAGTGCACAGACAATACATAAGGAGGTAAAAGCTGTAGCTCTGAGTTGAGGCTGGCAGAGTTCGCAGGGTTCCTGTATTGTGTCACTGTCCACCATGCAGCACTCTACAATATATACTTCATGTATGTTGCAATAAGTTAAATGTGACCTGAAAACTCTTCTTTGTCCTGGCCTAGGCCTAATGGCAGCAGCAGAAGCATTGCCTGCAACCTGTAGCACATACAAATAGAGTTAAGCAGCAGCAGCAGAAGCTCCTAACATTCTGTCTGTGTAGACTTTCTGTGTCTGTACTCCACTACTTTTTAAATCCACAGAAAAAAAACAGCATGGAGTCTAAATGGTTGCTTTATAACTTCTTGAATAGCTTAACCAGACTGGTTAATTATCATGCAATTCAACTGCTTATTGTAATTAATATTTCTGAAGCACAACCTAGACAGATGTAGTCCATTAATAAACTACTCCATTATAAAAAGACAAATGGGTAGCTAACCAAACTAATGGTGAGGATACTTGCTACATGTTCAGCAAAACAAAATATTTCCCAAGTTATCTTTACAGAGAGTATTGAACTCCAACAGGTATGCTGTCATTTTTTTCGACTACATAATGCATATGCTGGAATATATTAATGAATAATGTGAAGCAAGTCCCTTTACACTGTTATCTGTATGCATTAGTTAAAAGTGTACTGATAGCATGGCCATGTTTGTCAAGCCAGTTCAGAAGTACAAATGATTGACAATACATGAAAATAGTAAGCCGTGTTATATATATGTACAAATGTTTCAGGGATTGGTCCTTTGAATGTATGTTTAGCGTTTCAAATGTGTTTTATTAGCAAAATGGTTCATGTGCCTGTTCTTTAGTGGGTGGGGAAGTTACTGTTATGTAACAAAGATGAGGGGGACTCATTCTTTTGGGAAGGGGTAGAGCTGCGTTACTGCTATGGCACATACAGGAATATGTAAACTGTAAGCCTGGTCCCTACCTTTCCTGTAACTAGTGTTCCAGATACAGATTTGCTGTATCTAGGACTGTATATAAGCTTCTGAGCCCCCCAAGCCTTTCTGTGTTGGACGGAAGCCTTCTAGCTTATCAGTGGGAGTGGTAAGCACTAGGTAACCTGTCTACTACATAAGCAGTGATACTGGCCTAGAAATTGTAGTTACTGGCCGTTTGAGCAATCTCTTCCATCTCTCTCAACTTTCTGATTTGAAAGCCTGCATTTGCACTTGTTTCTGTCCTGTAACTCATCTAGTGTAGATACAGATTCTTAGTTTTAGCACTTAAATTTGTTTATTCATGCTCAGCACTTGTTTAGAACTTGTAAGCACTAAATAAGCTACTAATTACTATAACACTCAATCTTCATTACCTAGAGGAAAACAGTTTTTGTACTTACTTTTCTCACCTGCTTAGAGAAAAACAGCTCTTATACTCACTTTCCTCACTTATCTAGAGGAAAATAGTTTTTTTATTTAGACATGTCCAAGGGTCAGCTCCCAGTGTTCTCTCCTGTCTATCTGATGAATCTGGGCATCTTGAGGCAATGTAGAAATTGCCTCATGTACACAGACAACCCTCTCCTCCTACCATCTAACACTACAACCTGTGAGAGATGCACTTATCTAGCCAAACTGGAGGTAAAGCTCTCTCCAACCAAGACTGAACTTGACAGTCATGAGGAGAAGGTAAACATTTGCACTACACCACACTCATCACATAGTCTCACTAAATCTACACCACCAAAATCCACATATAGTAACACAAAAACATTCATGGAGGCTCTCAATAATAATCTGTCTAAGCAACAGAGACCTCCAAAGCAGAAACTCAAGCAACCTCCATTCCCCCAACACAACCCAAATGGCACATAGCCCACAGACTCAGTGTGCCACTCAACCACAGCCAATAAGGTAAAACAACGTACCCAACACACTAGTCATAGGTGACTCTATAGTCAGGCACACTGACATCCCACTCACCAGGCTAAACAAGGAGAAGGTTACTGTCAGCTGCCTGTCGGGTGCCAGGATCCGCCACATAACCCATGCACTCAGGTCACTCCACAACAAGTACAAATATGACTCTGTCATTGTCCATGTTAGTGTGAATGACCTGAGACGTACCTCCCTGGACTACATGAAAAGAGACATGGAAGACCTCTCCGATCTTGTAGCCCAGGCAGGTATGATCCTAGCCCTGAGTAGCATTCTGCCATCACCCAGAATGATACCGCAGTACAAGGACCAATGATTGACTTCAACAATTGGCTAAGCTTCTGGTGTCATTCTAAGGGGATCCAGTATCTGTCTGCTTGCGATGACATGGTCGACAGACCACGATGCTTTGCCACAGATGGTCTGCACCTGTCGCCCCTGGGATTCAGGATACTGGCTAAGGCTCTTGCTGCCCCTATAGTGCCTTTTTTAGGCAAGGTTCAAATAAGAAATTCACCACCATAACAGGAACAGGCAAGCAAAAACTGAGGGTAATGCTACTAAATGCTAGAAGTCTAAATCTCTAAATGCACTCACTCGAGGCACTCCTTAAAAATGGAGAACATCGATATCTGTGCAGTGACTGAGACCTGGTTCAAGGCTCCAGAGAGCACCCCTGCACTACCAGGCTATAACTCATACCACACTTTTCAGCCATGTAACCTGGACCGAAACAACAAAGGCGGAGGTGTGTCCATATTCATTAAGGATATCCACACCTCCAGGCTAGTTGCTCAGCATAATGCATCCGAGGTTATCCAAGTGCAACTAACTCTGGGCAAAACTGCAATCCAAATTGTAGCTTGCTACAGATCCCCCACCATGCCCCAAGATTCCCACTCCTCTTTTCTTAATATACTGGAAAATATTAGGGTTCAACCAAACATCCTAATAATGGGCGACTTCAACTACCCCACCATTAACTGGGAAAACTACTCGTGTACCAACTCCTTAGCTCAACACTTTCTGGAATTCATAAACTCCAATGCCCTGGATCAACTTATCCACACCCCAACCAGGGGCAACAATATCCTAGACCTAGTCATTACCAACATGAGTGATTGGTGTTTCACACCTAAATTTGTCTGATCCGACCATAAGCTAATCACCCTTGATATCCACATCCTGCCCCTACCCCCCATTAAGGAAACCACAGTAAAAAATTTCTCCAAAGCCAACTTCATGCTTCTTAAGGCAGAAGTGGTGAACTTCATGACACTTATGCAGATGGACAATGCAGTTACAACTGCTGAATCCTACACAAATGCACTCTATAAGCACTTACACGAGTGCATGGATCGTGCTATCCCAAACAGAACCAAGACGCTATCCTCCAAAAAAGGAAGCTAATCTGGTGGTTCCCTGCCATAAACCAACTGTACAACAGAAGGAAGAAACTGTTGCAAAAGGGAGTAAATTCCTACGAGTGGAGGAGCTCCCTGGTCAGCCTCAGTAAGAAGCTGAGATCCCTTATAAGATCCTCCAAAGCTATCTACGAAAACAAAATCACCACTAATTCCAAGCACAACCACAAACCTTTCTATAACTATGTCAAGAATCTCAATGGCAACACCCAGATCTGCTCTGAGGTACAGCACAAAGGCACAAATATTACAGAAATAACATATTGCCAACATCCAGGCAGATAGGTTCAGTGCTAACATTACCCCCACTCTCACCCCTAAAGGGCTCATATCTATACAGGAGTCCCTGTAATCACAACTGCGCAAGTAAAAGCTGCACTCTCTAAAGCCAAAAACACAGCATCCATGGGACCGGACAACATCCCAGGCTGCGTTTTACATGAACTTCAGAACGAACTGGCTCCCCACTTAAGCACCATGTTCAATAATAGCCTCGCATCATGCTTTGTGCCCACTGAATGGTGCACAGCAACAGTTATCCCACTCCACAAGGGGGGAGCCACCACTGATCCCGGGAACTATTGCTCTATTAGCCTGATGAGCCTGGTCTGCAAGGCCATGGAACGTATCATCATGTTAAATCATCATGATGAAGTCTATATGGTTTAGATGAAAGCACGCTCAATCCTAGTTTCGTCTATGTACTTGTGTTATTTTGAAAGTCTATTAAATATATTTTTATTGATCACCTGTGCATTGGATTTATACGTTGGTGGAATTGTGCAACTGTACCATTTATTATCGTTTGGGATCATTCTCTACATTGGTTTGGATTTGTTTGGAGGGAAGCCCTTTATGGTAAAGCCAGCGGAGGTTGTTTGATCTTTTTTCATGGTGTTTGGTGGAGAAGAAGTGGTGGATTGTGGTTACGTATCATCATGTTACTCATAAACAAAGACATTGATAACCTCCAAACTCTGGATGCCACCCAGTTTGGATTTGTGAAAGGCAGATCATGCCTCCTGCACCTGATCGACTTCTTTGAGGCAGTCACCAAAGCTGTAGATGAGGGTAAGGCAGTTCACACAGCCTATCGTGACCTTGCCAAGGCTTTCAACATCATTCCCCATTCTGGAATGATAGCTAAACTCACTAAACTAGGTATAAATCCCTACATCACAAGATGGGTTGCCAAATGGCTCACTGACAGAACCTACACTGTAAAAGTTGCAGACTCCAATTCTGACTTCAAAGCAGTGACAAGTGGAGTACCACAGGGTTCCGTCCTGGGACCTCTCCTGTTTGGTATCTACTTCTCTGAAGTACAGGCTAACACAGAAGGCCTCTGGCTAATGAAGTTCACAGATGACTGCAAACTAGGAGCCATAGTCAAGTACTCAAATGATGTGGACATCCTACAGAAGGGCCTCGCTGAGACAGATGCCTGGTGTAAGAGCCATGGCCTCAAGCTCAATGCCAAAAAGTGCAGTGTCATCCCCTTTGGTAAAAACTCTGTACCCATGAACTACCACATAGGCAGCAATCTACTTAACACCAAATGCATGATAAGAGACCTTGGGACCCAGGTGGACAGTAGTCTCTCCTTTGATAGTCACATCGCCACAGTAGTCAGGAAGTCATTCTATGTGGCACACCTCATCATAAAAGGGTTCTCATCCAGGAAAAAAGAGGTCATTGTTCCCCTTTACTTGACACTCATTAGACCCATTATAGAGTACAACGCCCCTTTTGGAATGTACCTCACAAGACATCTGCAGCAGCTGAAAAGGCCACAGAAGTACCTCACAAAGAGGATTACTGGCCTCAAATAAATGCCCTACACTGACCATCTCAAAAAAACTCCAGCTTTACTTCATAGCATATCGCCTACTCTGAGGTGATCTCTGCCTAACATATAAAGCTATGTCAAACCCAGAGCTGTTGGACATGCTACACCTAGAGAAATCCCAATCCCTCCGAGCTACATGCTCTAGGGACCTAAACCTTGGCACCACAATAAACAGGACATGCTGGAGGGATAGATTCCAGTCCCAGAGACTTCCCATACTCTGGAACAGGCTACCCATCTATGTCAAGCAAAGTTCTTCATTAGCACTCTTCAAGAAAAATCTTGATGAGTGGATGGGAAATAGGAAATATACCCCGGGGATCACTTCTGTGTCTCTGCTCGACAGTGGCACAGGAAAATAACTTCCTTGGGTGGCATAAGCCAGGGAACCTTGTTGGCTAGGCTTACATAGGCCCTTGGGCCAATAGCCTAGTACCTACCTATGAACCTATGAACCTATGTTGCCCTTGCTACTCTCCTCATTTTGCATCCTGCCTGTTGTTAGTATTTCACATCTGTTGTATGTGTTAATTTTTTCCAGTGGGTACTACTGACTGCCTAACTTAACTGCTTTATCTGGTAGCAGTTACTTTATAGTTATATGATAGTTATGTACATTAGCATTCTGTTGTGTTTTAGGACTGAAAATGTCATTGAGGTGCAGAGTCCCTCCTTCACTGAGGCAGAATATACAATAATAGTGGATGCGCCATGTTAACATGGCACTTATCTTCTTGGAAGAGGTCATCCCAATATGCCAGAAAGGCTGAGGATATGGCAGAAAATCATTGCTAACATAAATGTCATGGGCAGCCACAGCTGTGCTTATGAGCAGGTGCACCACAGGGCCACTGACATGATCCAGCAGTATGGAAGCATGCAACTACTGTTGTCCGAGACCAAAGAGTAACCTGGGATGGGCCTGCTGCAGATCAACCTCTCAGCCCCAATAAGGAACTCCTACTGAATCTTCTGACATCAAAAAACTCACACCAGAATGGTCCACAATATGAGATTTATGTGGGTGCAACTCCTTGTCAGTCCCAGGAAGAGCTTCCAGGTAGGATTTGTTATATGACCAGTTCAATACTGTTGTACAGTAAAACAATTGAAATAAAACTTATTTCTGTGTCACTGTCACTTGTGGTTTTTTGGGGGGTGTTGAATATTAGTACAGTGATGAGCTCAGTTAAGGGTTGTCAACCATGCTTTTGTTAAAGTAAGATGTCATGCTGATTGAGAAGAGTACATGTAGTACCTCCTATCTTATTGTTAAATGTGACGATATTGTCCTTACCTCTTGCTTAACTTATTTCAGGACTGCCAGGAATCTAGCAACATAGGCCTCCTGCAGGAGGTAAGCCAAATCAAGTTATTTCAGTGCTTCTGCAGATCAATTTCTAGAAATCTAATGTGTCATTTTAGGCCTGTTGTCCATATTGCTGTACTGTCTGTAATAGTGTCAACACTGTTAGTTGTTTAGCATACATTGCACCATAGTAGTGCAGGTATGAATGTATGCCAATGTTTCTCCATTTTTATCACAGTTGATCATGACAGTGGGAGTATGGACCCTGTCCCACCTGATGTCACTATCTAATCAGACACTGATGATGATGATGGTGGTGAATCTGAGGCAAAGTTGGGGGATGCAGAGGTTGAATCTGACACAGAAGTTGGCATCCAGCCATCCCCTTATTTTTTCCCAGAAACAGCCAGTAGGCCTACATTTACCTAGTCCACTGAGCCCACAGATATAAGACAGGTGGAGGGTGATGACATTGAGCAGGGAAGTGTGGCTACTGCACCTCCATTGCTTGTTGAGTCTGGCCGTAGCCAAAGTGTTGGTGTGGTGCCATATAGGAGGATTGATGGGGTGCTCAGAGTGAACCTGCTGCCCCTCCTCCACCTGTTACAGGTGCCTCATCCCATGTCACTCAACGTATGTTTAGGACCATCATGGAGGCACAGGCAAGTTCCCATAGATGCAGCAGACATGCTCAGGGTTGTGGATGTGACACAATCTGACATGCATGACTGCCTCCACCATGTTACTTATTCCTTGGAGTGGATGAATATGAATGACACATTTGAATGAGGGGTGTCTGTGATAGACCAAGGGGTGTCTGCCATTGAATGAGCAGTTTCTGTGATGGAGCATCTGCTGGGAGGGTGCATCCTCATGGGTGTAGGTCATCCACAACATCTGCTGAGAATCAATGTTGCCAACCCCAATCACATTCCTGTAATGGCAGTACTTCTGCTGGTCCATCAGGGAGTGTGCTGTCCATACCCAGACATGGCAGGTTATTGGGTCATGGTCCTGGGAGTTCCCATGAAAGGAGCACCTCCAGCAGATATTGGTCACCTTCACTTAGTAGTACTCCATCTGACCTTGGGCATGGAGGTGCCAGTGCAACTCCTGGCAGAGCTAGTTCACATGGTTGGGGGTGACAATGATGAACTGCCACCTCTACCATGCATGGCTCACACCTATGTTCATGCAGGCTCTGACACAACACTTTCACATGGATGACCCCTACACACACACACACACACACACACACACACACACACACACACACACACACACACACACACACACACACACACACACACACACACACCTGCCTACTACCCTTTCTCTCTCACACACACACTCACTGACCTTTTGTGTCAGGCTGGGCCTCCTGCCCCCCCCCCCCCTCCGTGTAAGTGATGATAACTGTGTCATATCCCTGTTTTCCTTCTTTTGGATTGATTCAGGGATACAAAAGCTTTGTGTCTGATACACTGGGTGGCTAGCTATATTAGTGCCTAGTATATCTGTATTTGTGTTGTCAAACTGATACTTGTACCTGTTAGTTATATTTGCCTTGCCAAATAATACAATGGATAGCATCATCATGACAGTACTTTCCAGTGTACTCTCTTGTAAGGGTTGTGAAGTCAGGAACTGCAATGTATGCCATTACTTTATAACCTTTTTCTTGAATGTTTTCCAGTACATACATGTGGTGCACATCATTAGACATGCAACTCATTCAGATTTCAGGATTGTATGACAGCACTGTAGTTAAACTCATCAGAACAGCAATGCAGTATAATGCTCTCTTTTGCATGAACCTCACCAGACACATGCAGCAGCTGGACAGACCACAGGGCTTTCTCAACAAGATAGCACAGGGCCTACTAACCATGACATGATGTATGTGGGTAGATTAAAAGACATGATACTGTCATCTGTATGGTATCACATTACATTGTAACTGTTATTCTAAGCCTAATACTTTTGTTTTAAGCACTTGGGCTTCAGGCCAGTTGTCTTACATTAGGAATGTTTGTAGTATACTCTCTGGTGGCTGGAGAGGGTAGTCTCTGCTCTTTGGAGCTGGAAATTGCTGATTGAAGGCTTATTGTGTCTGTTATTCTGAAAGTGTCTTAGTTCTGGTTTAAGCACTTGTGTTCCAGACCACTTATTTCACACTAGTAAGATTTGTCGTCTACACTCTCATTGGAGTATTCTACTGAACTGGTGCTTTATTTACTGTAAACTGTTTGTTCTACTGTTGTGATTGTGATTTTCTGCACTTTGGATTAAAATTACTTCTGTGTTTTATAGCATAGGTTCAATTCAGTCTTGCTGAATCTAGACTACTTGGTATCACTGTAGCACTAAAACAAGCCCCTACATTATGAAGGCCCCCCTGCACCATTGTGGCAGAACTGTGCAGGCAAGAACCCATCTGACTTGGGGATTGCTGGAAGAAGGCTCACTGTTGGCCTTTCCCTTTTTTACATGTTTAAAGTAGTTTAACTTCACTTGTATTTCAACATTGTGTTTTGGGGTGTTTGCACTCTATTTACCATAGCTGCTCAGAGCTTGCACTGCTGTCCTTAGAGGACCCCTGTTGTGCATTGTGAAACACTGGCACATTTGTTGTAACCCTATCCCTCCACAGAATAGACACATTTTGTTAGTCTTACACCAAAACCTGGTCCATCTAGCCCACTCCCCACTAGTTACTACAGTATATATCTTCCATAATGGATGGGCAGTTTACCACCATTTCTCCATGCAGCCTGATTTACATGGGCATCATGAGGCAATCTAGCAATTGGCTCATGTATACTGACAGCCAGTTACTGCTAAAACAAATACAACATGTGAGAGCTGTATCTATACTATGAATCTGGAATCAGTTCTCACACATAACAAACAGATATCAAACATGTTGTCAACACACACAATTCACCTCTTACACATAAGGTTACAACTCACATATGCAGAGGTACTAAAGATCGGAGACCTCCTAAGTGCAAACGTACTGTACACAGTGCAGACCCAACAAAATCCAGTACACATGATAATACACACACCAGTGTCTCAGCCAATAAGCCCTTCAGGCAAGACACCTTAAAACCAAATGTCTTGCTCATAAGTGACTCCATAGTGAGACCAACAGATGGCCCCTCACCAGGATGGACAAGAAGAAGGTCACAGTCAGCTGCCTGTCAGATGCCAGGGTCCATCAGATCACACACGCACTCAAGTCTCTGGACAACAAGTACCATTCTGACTTTGTCATAGTCCATGTTGTAGTAAATGACTGGAGACATAGCTCACTTTACTATGTGAAGGCACCTGCCTTCCCCATAGTGGTCTTTTTGGCAATGTCAGAACAACTAAAGTCCCAGTGCAAAATAATCCACCAGTGACAAACTGAAGGTTATGCTGCATAATGCAAGGAGTGCAAATTCAGAAAATGCACTCACTGGAAGAACTCCTTACCTTCGAAGATGCCCATATCTGTGCAGTCACACAGACATGGTTCAAGGCCACAGACAGCACCCTGGCCATGCAGGGATACAATGTCTTCCATACAGTCACACATCAAAATGAGCATGAAAGAACCAAAGGCAAAGGTGTATACATCTTGATTAAAGACAAATACACTGCAAGACTGGTCAATGAGTATGACTGTGTAGTGCTACTCCAAGTCAAACTAACTGTATTTAAAGCCCCCTTCCATATCATTGATAGCTACAGCTCCCTCATCATGAACCATGAGGACCACTCTGCTTACTTGGACCTAATTGAGTCACTCTCTAGACAGCAAAACACCTTGGTCATGCATGATTTCAACTATCCTTCCATTAATTTGGAGTTATATATGTGCACAAACACAGTCACCCTAAGATTCCTGGACTTTGTTGATACAAATGCTGTGTAATAGATAGTCTGCACCCCCACAAGGGGCTTCAGTGTCCTAGACTTAGTACTGACCAATACAGTGGTTCTCTGCATTAACCCCATTGTGTTGCCCCCCCCCCCTGGTCAGGTCAGATCACAACAGTCTCATTCACACTAACAGTCACACCTGACACCCCCTGAAGTGCAGAAAGGATGAAACATTTCTCCAAAGCAAACTATCTCCTTACCATTGCCATGAAGAGTTGCAAACCTCCTGCTACCACTGTCAACAATGACTGCTATACAGAGGTGTACACAAATGCCCTGTATAAACAGCTATATAAATGTATAGAGCCAGCTGAATGTGAATGGATCAAAACAAGTTCCTGACAGAAAAGAATCACATTGCTGAGCATCAAGCATACATAGGTTATACAACAAGTGGAAGAATGCAATGTCTAATAACAAGAAGGAACTGGCTCAGCTGAGGAAGGACACCCTCCACAGCTTGAACAAGGAAATTAGCCATCTTGAAAAATCTCTAAAGCCACATGCAAACCTAAAGGAGCATTCCTAGCTAAAGATAATTAGGAGGCATTCTTTAGCTACATCAGAAATCTAAAACTGAAGGCCCAGCTTTGTGCTCAACTAGTAGTAGACAGTACCAATCATACTGACCCTGATGACATTGCTAACCTGCTATCAGACAGTTTGGGGCTGACTTCACCCTCAATTCTCACCAGGCATTCCCCAAAGCATACCTGTCAGCAGTCCTCTACCTAGTAACTTCCTATGAACCTAAGATGACTTCTGCCAGGGTTCCAGGCCAGTATTTGATCAAGGCCTGGTGAAATGGTCATATATGCAATAATCTGATATAGCTGATTACATCAGCATTGTCTGTTGAGCATATGGTGGTAACAGTGTCCTGCATGCTGGTTTAAAAGTATTTCTGTAATGTCAAGTAACATCTATCTCTCACACACACACACAAACACACACACACACACACACACACACACACACACACACACACACACACACACACACACACACACACAATTGACTGCAGTGAGAACAGAACCCCTACTTATCTAGGTGCACACACTACAGAACACAGTACTATACACAAGCACTACGGCACATGTCTTACTTTTACATGTCTGCAGGTCAACTTATAGTGGATAACATCAGCAGGTCATGTGGGAGACAACAGGTTGGGAGAGCTACAAAAAATAGATGTGTAGGCTTCTGCAAGTATGAAAAGACTAGCAAGTCATGCCATTGGATAAGTAACTGCAGTATAGCATAATTACTCTGCTGAGTAGAGACACATGTATACACACACACACACACACACACACACACACACACACACACACACACACACACACACACACACACACACACACACACACACATACACACAGTTGTCTGCAGTGAGAGCAGAATCAGAACCCCTACTTATCTAAGTTTACAGGCTATAGAACTCAATATTTTACACAAGCTCCACAGCACAAGTCTGACTGTTTCATGCCTGCAGGTAAACTTATGGTAGATGACATCAGCAGGCCATGCAGGGGGCAGCAGGTTGTGAGGCCTGCATAGGTACATAACTTCATAGGTTTATATGAGGCCAGAGGTGACAACAATGTAGTCATGTTGTATAGCCAGTTGGACCGAATCAAGTGTGTCAAGTAGACATGTTTGCAACATGGAGAGCTATGTATGGAACCATTTTTTTAAAGACAGAGAGGAATGTTGGAGAAGAGACACAGGTATGTCTGAGACAGATAAATTGGCAAGGTGAGGAAACAATTTCTGACAGACAGAACATACAAGACAAGACACAGGGATGGTGAAGAACACAAGCGGTGGGCGAACACCATGGTTGGGTTAAGGGTGTGGACCTCACAAACCCATGGATATGAAGCTGGGTGACAGTAAGAATTGAGTCCTCACCCACTGAATTGTCATCACTGTCACCTCACTGTGCTGATGGCTGCAGTGTCTGATGTCTGCCTCTCCTTGTGTTATTCAGTACAGTGACAGAGAGCAGTGCCTCCATCTGACATAGGCAGTATGGCATGCAATCCTATGCACTATCTCCAGCAGTCCCTCTCAGGTGATAACATCATCTCCTTTGCCACCGCTCCAGGAGGGAACCACCGGTCTATCTTCTGGTGCAGAAGTACCTGAGGGGCCAAGCAGTGCAGGGGCAGCACAAGGGGTGCTACCAGGTTGTGGATCAGATATGTTGGGCCTTAGTGCTATAGCTTTGGAGTGGGAGCAGGTGGATCCCATGGGCCAGGCCTATCCTGCTGTGCTGTGGGGGGAAAAAAAAACAAAAAAAAAACAAAAGAGAAAATAAGTGTTGGGGTTAGAGATTGCACACATTGTCTTATTTGCTTGTTTAGGCTGAGGAGGGTGGTTTTCCAGTTCTGGGTTTTCACTTTTATATTTGTAGATAGCAGCTTCTTTTGCTTACTGTATAACCTAGTAATGACAGACTTGTGTCTGTCCAGGACAAGACAACATTGTCCAACAGGCTGGTGTGAAAAGATCACTGTAAAGTCCAGCAACAGATCACACACACACACACACACACACACACACACACACACACACACACACACACACACACACACACACACACGCACACACACACGCACACACACACATGCACACGCACCCATTTGACTACAGGGAGAATGAAATCCCTACCTATCTAAATACACATACTACAGAACATGGCTCAAGTCCGACTTGGAGTATGTCAGACAGCATTTTATAGATATCAGCAGTGTCTGTTGAGGACAAGATAACAGCATCCCATACGCTGCTGTAAAAGGCTCACTATAAAGTCCAGCAACCCCCCCCCCCATTTGACTGCAGTGAGAATAAATCCCCTACTTATCTAAATATACACACAGCAGAAGAAAGTACTTAACTCAAGTGTCAAAGCTCAAGTCTGACTTGGAGTGTGGTAAACAACCCTTTAAAGATAATGACATCAGCAGTGTCTGTTGAGGATAAGATAAGAGTGTCTCACGGATGCTGTAAAAGGCTCACTGTAAATTCTAGCAACAGCTCACACACACACACACACACGCGTGACTGCAGTGAGAATAGAACCCCTAACTATCTAAGTACATAGACTACAGAATTGCTTAATGCACATGCCACAGCACAAGTCTGATTTTGTTAGGAAAGCAAGTGATCTTATAGTACATGACATTGTCAGGCCATGTGGGAGGCAAGAGGTTGAGAGGGCTGCATTAAATAGATGTGTAGGCATGTGCAAGTCTCAAAAAACTGGCAAGCCATGCCATTGGAGAGGTAACTGTGGGATACACGTCTGCTCTACTGTGTAGACACACACAAAGACACCCAGTTGACTGCAGTAGGAATACAACCCCCACCTATCTAAGGACACACACTACAGGACACAGTATTTATTGTACATGCCATGACACAAGTCTCACTTTATCAGGACTGTAGGTGAACATATAGAAGATGACATCAGCAGGCCATATGGGAGGAAAGAGGTTGGGGATCTGCATGAAATGAATGTGTAGATTTGTACAAGTCTCAAAAAACTAAAAAAGTTGGAGAGATACCTGTGGGATACACACTTCTGCTGTTCTGTATAGACACACACCAAGATGGCTGCAGTGAGAATAGATCCTGTATCTCTCTAAGGACGCACACTACAGAACACAGTACTTATGGCATCCACCACAGCACAATTGTGATTTTAGTAGGACTGCAGGTGAACGTATAGTAGATGACATCAACAGACCATGTGGGAGGCAAGAGGTTGGGAGGCCTGCATAGGTACATTGCTTCATAGTGTCATCTGAGGCTAGTAGCTTAATAGCAGTAGGCTGTTTGGAAGCCTAGCTGTGTAACAATACAAGTACCCTTATTGAGCAAACTTGGTTGTTTGAGTTTTGCAAAGCAAGGCTGTGAGCACCACCAAGTGGCCTTTTCCGTTAGCAAGCTCACAGCATTATGTATAACACTTTGCATTGTGGTTGGTATATGTGTGGAAAAAGTAATGAGACCCCAGGGTTGTAGTACTTGTTTGAGGTGCTTTGCGGGTGAACAAATGGATGTATTGTAAATATATGACATATAGTGCCCTTAGTTTGCACTGTTTCCACATGTAGCTTTATTTCATACAAAGTAACTGGACAATAAATATCAACAATAAAATATCATATATACGATTCCATAGTGCAATGAGCATTGGATGTGTGCGATGGTTAACAAAGTGTACATACATGAGAGGTAGACCTGTTTGTGCGCAGGGAAGCATGTGCAAATGCAAGGTGCATTGCTAATGTTTGCTGCTAAAACCAGTCCCATCTGTACTCCAGGCCAGCTTTTTGATATGGCTAAGAGCATTAACTGAATGTATCCATTTCCTGTTTTTGGGTGTCTTCTTTTTAGGCAATTTGGTTTTCTCCTGTTTCCCCAATGATGCTCTTCGTGCAAACGAGATAAGCTTAACCAAATGTTTTTTCGGGATGCAGCACATCACGCAAAAGTGTAATTAAAAGAAGACAAAGAGGAAAAGGTACTAAAACTAAGGAACACATATGCAAAATGTATAAAAGCACAGTAAAAGTTGATAGTACACATCCCAAATTTCTACATATGTCAGGCTTTGAACCCTCACACCAATACAGCTTTAGAAAACAGGGGGATGCCTTAATCCTCTTTGCCATACAAACAGCTTTTCATCAACAAAATGAAGTCATTCTTCACACAGCCAACTGCATCAGAATGTACTCTGCTAACAACCCATCAAATGTGATTTGTACATTTAATTATCTTTACTATATTTGGATATAGAGTAGTTAGTGATCACACAACCTGTCATAATTATGCTTCTAAATATACAGCTCTGTCTTACCTTTCTGTGTTTATTGATCATTCATCAGTTATCTAATGCATGCAGTGTGTAAGCTATTCTATATCATTGACCTTAACATGTGAGAGAATATTACCTGGGAATAATATGATATGCAGTTGCCAACAAATGAAGTAAAGTCCAGACTGAATGACACAAGCACGCATATACTGTTCTTTTTGGGGTAGAATAGCTGAGTTACTGTTATGGCAGGAACAAGGGTACACTCCTGTTTTTTGGGGGGGGGGGCAAAGCTCAGTTACTGTTATGACACAAACATGTCTGAAGTCTGAAACTGCAATGTGTATTATCACTTTCTAACTTCTGTCTTTAATGATTTGCCAGTACAAAGGTATGGTGCTAAACTGAGGCCATGCATGGAACAACAGAATTCTTCAGAGGTATGACTGTATGAATCTTTCATGCCTGAGGCCTACTAATTACTAATGGACAAGTAAAAGTAAAATAAGTGCCTGGTGTCACATGTTAAGGTACTTTCTGTACAAATCCACCCCTCTTTACTTACCTACAGTACCAAGTTAGGAAATACAAGGACATGCCATAATATTATTAAATAACATACTCTAGGCTCAGGACTTACCTTGCAAATGAAGCAGTTGACACACCTCTAGTTCTGGTCTGACTCTGTCTGATGCCAAGCAGTACACAACCAATATATGGGGAGGTAAAGGTTGTATGAATTGCCTGGCATCAATCTTACTAAATGTATGTGAGTAGGAGAAAGGTATTAGGTCCCTAGGTGGTCAGTGAATGTGCTATGTTTTATCTCATAGCCAAAGGAAGGGCATACTGAGCACACCTACATCTGGCTACAGAGACAGCAGCTGGGGGTTCCTCCTCTGAGTCTTTATCTGACTGTGGCTGTGGTGACCTAGGCATTGGTGGGCAGATGTGTGTCTCCTCCCTTTGCTGATCCTGCTGCAGCTGTCTCCACAGGATCAGAATGTGGAGCATAGCACATACTGTGAATATTTGTGTACATGTGCATGGATTATATTGCAGGGATTCACTGGATATATCTAGGCACCAGAACCGTGACTTCAGAAGCCCAAATACATGCTGTATGATGTTTCTAGTTTGAGCGTGTGCCTCATTATGGCATTCTTCCATGGGTGTGTGTGCACTTCTGATGGGCGGCATCAGCCACTGTTTCAGAACATAGCCAGCATCCCCCAGTAAATGGCCATGTGGGATGTCACCCACAGCAAACATCTGGTACAGCTATGATGTGTACCAGTTATGGGAATGATGATAACTGCCAAGGTTGCCAGCACACATGTTCAAGATATGGGCATTACTCAAGACTTGACAGTTGATGGAGTAATATTCCTTGTGTAGATTCTATCAAGCTCACCAGGTCGTGCCTTAATGTGTACATGAGTGTAATCTATGGCACCCAGTACTACAGGGATGTGCTAAACATGGTAAAACAGATTCATATTGCTGGCCCTCTCTTCAGAACTATGGCAGAAATATATGTACTCACTGGCATATATGAGGATAGCATCCAGAAACTGGTGGAGGATCCTAGAGGCTGATGCCTGTGATACACCCATTATGTCCCCAGTTAGTGTTTGAACATTACCAGTAGATAATTTTCTAAGGGCTGCACATACCTTAGTTTCCACTGGGATGGGTTCCCCTCCATTGAGGGCAGCAGAGCTCACAGAGTTTGTGTAATGCATCCCTGTTCACCCTGTATTGCTGTACAATCTCCAGCTCATGTAGCACCTGGAAAGGAACCCTGAGCCTGAGCACTCTTCTCCTTCTTGGCCTAGGCCTATTGTCAGCAGCACTGGCTTTAGCCTCTAGCACATGTAGATGTACAATTGCACAGCAGCCCCTAGCATTGTGTCAGCTAAAATTTCCTTGTCTCTACTCCAGTGGTATTGAAGGATAAAGGAAAAACCAGGATGGAGGCTACATGGATACTTTATACATTTTTGAATAGCTTCACCGTGTTGAGTTGGCTGATTAACATGCAATTCACCCGCTTATGGTATATCTAACTTCTATTAAACACACCTGTTGCTTGCTCAATACCAAATAATGAGGATGACACAGAACCTGGGAATTGTGCACTGCTTACATGCACTTTCACCCTTTACAGCCCTACATCTTCACCTCTGCAAGTGTAACCTGACACCGCCCTGATGTCAACATTCACTGTTGCCATGCATTCAACATGAACACTGCAGAAGTGTCTACATGAAGTGAACATCTCTACAGGGTTACTATTTTTTGAGATTCAACAATTTTAAAGAGTCTTCACCTCATTTGCATCTTCACCATGCTGACAGCCCAGAATCTACAAATTTAGTAACTGTGTAAGCAGGGAAACTGCACTGCAGCCCAGTGTTGTCAGAGAAGAATACATGCATAAAATGGGGCTGTAATCCATCAGCTACACCCTGTATATGCTTACATTACAGTATAATACTATGTTTCATGGAGGTTTACACATTTTAGCATCCTGCATTACTTACAAGTATATTCTTCATTTGGAGTCTATCATTATTTTCTGACTTCAGTCTTTAATAACTTGTCACTGTTTTGCCAGAAAATCACAGTTTTATGAAAAAATGGACCAAATATAAAAAACAAAAGTCTGGACATTCTGTGAAAATTTGTACAGTTGAGAAATATGATGCAGACAGCTGAAGTTGTAAGTGTGTGCTAATCAAAATAAATATCAATACCATTAAGAAAATTATTCATAGTTACATGTCAGCATATGCAATATGTAGCTGACAAAATGCAGGCATGTCTATCTAAAAAACAGCACTCTGTGGTGCAGATATATCCCAAACTATTATCCTACCTTCTGTGTTCAACAGTCATCTCCCCTTCAGTTTACTTAGCTACACGGTTGCCAACAGTGTAGATTCAGGGCTGTCAGCATGGTAAATATGCAAATGAGGTCTGAACTCATTAGAATTACTAAACCCCAAAAACATTGGATCTATGTATAGATGTAAACATAATTCAGGCACTCCCTCAGTTTTTGTGTTTATGAGAAGGCAACTGTGAATGGTTACATCAGGTGGGTGTGTCAGGTTAGACTTACAAAGTGTTACATGTAAGTCTGTCAAGGTTAGAAATGCAAGTAAGCAGTGCACAATTCACAGGTTATGTTTCATTAGCATTCAACCTCCTCTTCATTTGTTGGCAAATTGTGTTTTCTCTGTCAAGTTTTAAAAAAGGGAGAAATAGTTGAAATGATGAAAAGCAATCTGTGACATACACTGTAGAAAATGTTAGTACACATGAGATTTGTCTACATAGATCTGGATTTCAGTGCTCAAGCCAATGCACCTTCAGGAAACAGAATGGGTGCTTTATCCCTCTTTGCCACACAAACAGCTTTGCAGCAAAGAACTGAAGTCATTCTTCACACTCCCAACTGCAACAGAATGTACACTGATATCAAACCATAAACTATTTTCACATTTCGTATTATATTTGGATGAAGTGCATTTAGTGATCACACAACCTGTTATGATTATGGCTTGCAAATATGTATCTCTTTCTTACCTTTCTGTGTTTTCTGGTCATTTGTTAGTTATCTGACCAGTACTCTGAGACATGCAGTCTTTAAGCCATGCTATACCATTGGCCTTAAAATGTTAAATATTATTATATTAACTGGCAATAGTATGATATGCATTTGCCAGCAACTGAAGGGCAGGTTGGATGGCACAAACAAGCAAAGACTGTGCATTTGGGGGAGCAAATGTGATATGGCACAAATAAGAATGGACTGTTCTTCTTGGGGGAGTAAAGCTGAGTTGCTATTATGGCACATACAAGGGTACAACTGTTCTTTTGGGGTGAGCAAATGTGAGTTACAGTTATGGCACAAACAAGAATGGACTGCTCTTCTTGGGATATATGTGAGTTACTTTTATGGCACATACAAGAGTACAACTGTTATGTTGAGGGGGAAACAAAGATGAGTTACTGTTATGGCACATACAAGCATATACTGTTCTTCTGGGGTGAACAACGGTGAGTTACTGTTATGGCGCAAACAAGAATGGACTGTTCTTTGGGAGCTGGCAACGGTAAGTTACTGTTATGGCACAAACAAGGATATGTTTCTCTTGTTACTCTCCTTGTTTTGTATCCTGCCTGTTGTTTGATTTTGCAAGGATCTTCTGAAGTCAGAAACTGCAAATTGTATCATTACTTTCTAACTTCTCTCATCAATGATTTTCCAGTACAAACATATGGTGCTAAACTGAGGGCATGCAGTGATCATAAGTAGTTTTGAGAGGTATGACTGTGTGAATCCTTGATGCCTGAGGCCTACTACTTACTAATGGACACATGTAAGTCAAATAAGTCATTGCTGTCACATGTTATGGTAATGACTGGACAAATCTCCCACCTTTTATTTGTTTACTGTAACAAGTGATGAAATACAAGGATATGCTATAATATTATTAAACAATACACTCCAGGTTCAGGACTGACCTGGCAAATACAGTAGTTGCCACAGTGTGAGTCCAGGGCTGACTCTGTCTAATGCAAGCAGTACACAGTCAATACACAGGGAAGTAGGGGTGTGAGTTGCTTGGCATCACTGTTACTATATGTATGTGAGTAGGAGGAAAGTGTTAGGTCCTTGGGTGGAGAGTGAGTGTGCGATGCATTGCCTCTTAGCCCAAGGGCATACTAAGCATGCCTATATTTTTCTACATCCACAGCAGCTAGTAGTTCCCCCTCTGACTCCTCATCTGCCTATGGCTATGGTGACCTTGTCACTGGTGGTGCAATGTGTGCCCCTTCCCCTTGCTGATCCTGCTGCAGCTGTTTCCTCAGAATTAGGTTGTGTAGCATGGCACATACTGTGAAGATTTCTGTACATGTCGGTGGATTGTACTGCAGGGTTCCCCCAAATGCATCTAGGCACTGGAACTGTGACTTCAGCAGCCCAAGCACATGCTCTATGACACTTCTGGTTTGAAAATGTGCCTCATTATGGCATTCTTCCATGGGCGTGTGTATGTGCATTTCTAATAGGAGTCATCAGCCATTGTTCCAGCTCATAGCCGGCATCCCCCAGTAGATGACACTGTGGGATATCCCCCTAGCAAACATCTGGTGCAGTTGGGAGGTGTGCCAGATGTGCTAGTCATGGTAACTGCTAGGGTTGCCCTCACACATGACCAAGATTATTCCCTTGGCATTACACATGACTTGGTGGTTGATAGAGTGATAGCCCTTTCTTTTAATGTAGAACTTACAATGTTCCGCAGGTGGTGTCTTCATTTCTTTGTCCAGGACTATTCCCTTGGCATTACACATGACTTAGTGGTTGATACAGTGATAGCCCTTTCTGTTAATGTAGATCTTGTCCTGTTCCCCAGGTGGTGCCTTCATTTCTACATGAATGCAATCTATGGCACCCAGTACTGCAGGGTAGTGCGCTACCTGCATATTTCTGGCCCTCTCCTCAAAACTATGGGGAAAATATATGTGCTGACTGGCATGTTGGAGCATAGTATCCAGTAATTAGTGGAGGATCCAGGATGCTGATGCCTGTGACACCCTCAGCATGTCCCCTGTTGGTCTCTGAAAGTACCTGTAGCTAATATTCTAAGGGCTATACATACCTTAATTTCCACAGGGATGGATGCCCCTTGGTTGGATCTGGCTCTGAGTTGAGGGAGGCAGAGGTCTCAGAGCTTCTGTAATGTGTCCATGTCCACTCTGTAGAGCTCTACAATTTCCACATCATGTAGGTCATGATAAGTTAAATGTGGCTTGAAAACTCTTCTCCTTCTTGCCCTAGGCCTATTGGCAGTAGCAGCAGGATTGGATTCAGTCACTAGCACATACAAATGGATTGAAGCAGCAGCAGCCCTAACATTCTGTCTGTGTAGACTTTCCATGCAGTTCAGCTGCTTATGCTTTAATTTGTATGTATGAAACACAAAGACAGATGCAATTCATTACTAACCTACAACATTATAAAAAGGCAAATGTGTAGCTAGCCAAACTGATAACGAGGAGAGTTGTATATATTTGGAAGACTGCAAAACCACTTTTTCTTCAGGATATATCTGTACAGAGGAGTACTGGACTTCAGCAGGTAGGCTCCCATTTTGTCACCTACATACTGCATATGCTGGAATGTATTTAAGAATAGTGTGAAGCAAAGACTTTTACACTTTTGTCTGTATGCATTAGTTAGAAGCATACTGATGGCATGGGCCTTTTTGTCAAGCCATTTCAGAGGTCCACATGATTGACAATAAATGGATACTGTGTGATAAATATGTGCAAATGTGTCAGGGACAGGACCTTTGATAGTACTTTTAGCATTTTGAATATGTTTTGTTAGCAAAATGGGTCATTTGCCTGTTTTTTTTGTGGGGAGGAACAAGGATGAGTTACTGTTATGACACAAACAAGACTGGACTGTTGTTTTGGGGGGAGAGAGCAAAGATGACTTACTGTTATGGCACAAACAAGGATATGTTGTTCTTGTTAGTCCCCTTTTTTTGCATCCTGCCTGTTGTCAGTATTTCACATCACTAGACTATTTCATGTTTCTCCAGTGGGTAATACTGACTGGCTACCTTTTCTGTTTTATCTGGAAACAGTTATTTTGTAGTTTTGTGATACTTATGTGTATTATACTTCTGTCATCTTTTAGGACACCTACGAGTATGTCAAGCAGGTGCATCAATCCATGGAGACCCTCTTCACTGATGTAAAATCAAGTCATAGTCAATGGGTTTCAGAAACATGTTGCTCTTCTCCTGGGAAGAGGATGGGGCAGTACAGCCTGTAGGATGCAAATATGGCAGCAGATTGTTCATGATATCAGTGCTGTGGATGGCCATGGCGGAAAATATGAACAGGTGTACCTCAGGGCCACTGACATGATAACATCTACAAGGAGGTGAGCAGCTGTAGTGGACCATGACCAAATAGTTAACGGGGGGTGGGCCTCCTAGAAAACCACCACTAACCCCCAACGAACAGTTCCTGGACAATCTGAGAGATGTATACACCTCCTAGGAGAATGCAGTATGGCATGTCCTGGATGTGGGGACAACACCTTCCAAGACAGCAAGCATGTCCCAGGGGGAGTTTTCAGGTAAGTTTTGAGAATACTATTGCATAGTAAAACAATTAACATGAATAAGTTAATTTTGTATCACGTCTTTTTTTTTTTGGATGGAGGATTGAAGATTGCTACAGTTATAAGCTTAGTTTGGAGATGTCAGCCACATTCTTGTTCAAAGTACCATTAATGCACATATATAGGGATAAATGTATTACCCCCTGTATTACTGTTAATTGTGATGATGTTGCCTTTACCTCTTGCTTAACTTCTTCCAGGACTGTCTGGAGTACAGTGCAGTACATCTTCTACAGATGGGAAGGCAAATATTTTTATGTCAGCACTTCTGAGCAATTTAAATAAATATTGTAGTTTGTGATATTGATCTCAGACCTGCTGTGTGTATTTCTGTACTATCTGTAATGGTGACAGTACTGTTAGTTTGCTAGCATATATTGCACTGTAGTAGTGCAGGTATTCCTGTTTCTTGCTTTTTATCATAGGTGATCTTGAGAATGGGAGTGTGGGCCCTATGTCACCTGATGTCAGTGTATCTGCAAACTCTGATGATGATGGTGGCCAAACTGAGGCACAATCGGGGGGGGGGTGTAGAGGTTGAATCTGACACAGAGACAGACATACAGCCATCCCCTGCATTTCCATCGGACACAGCCAGTAGGCCTAAGCCTACCCAGTCCACTAAGCCCACAGATATTAGACAGGTGGAGGGTGAGGACATTGAGCAGAGAAGTGTGGATACTGCGGCTTCATTGCCTGTTGAGTCTATCTGTAGCCAAAGTGTGGAAGAAGTGCCACACAGAAGGATTAATAGTGGTGCTCGGCGGTGGCTTGCTGTACTGCCTCCATCTGGTGCAGGTTTTACTTCTTGTGCCACTCAACATATGTTTAGAGCCATCATGGAGGCACAGGAATGTTGCCATAGATGCTCCAGACAAATACTCAGGGTTGCGGATGTGGCACAATCTGACATGCATGACTGCCTCCACCATGTTACTGATTCACTGGATCAGATGAATGACTCTTTGCAGTGAGTGGTGTCTGTCATGGAATGAACAGTGTCTATGATGGAATGTCTGCTGGGTGGAAAAGGGCACCCTTATGGGTGTAGGTCAGCTATATCATCTGCTGTCAGCCAATGTGGCCATGACCGATCACACTTCTATAGGGGAAGTAGTTCCTGTCCTCCGTCAGTGAGTCTACTGTCCACACATGGATGTGGCAGCCATGGGGTTATGGTCCTGGGGATCCCTGTGAAGGGATCTCATCCAGCAGACATCAGTCACATTCAGGTAGTAGCACTGCATCTGACCATGGGAGTGGACATGCTAGTGCAACTCCTGGCAGAGCCAGTTCTCGTGGCTGGGAATGACAACAATGAACTGCCACCTCTACCATGCACTGCTCACACCTGTCTGACAGAGCAAAACATGCAGCCAGCACATGTGGTCATACAGACACTCACACACCAGTTTCACCTGGAAGACCCCTGCAGACACACACACACAACAGTTACTCAGTTTGTCTCACTGGCATTTTGTTGTTTTATCCCAATGTCTGGGTTCTTCTGCTTTTTACTCACATGTACTCACTGACCTTCTGTGTTAGCCTAAGCTTCCTGCCCCCCCCCCCCACATACACACACACAGACACACACCCTGTGCAAGTGATGATAACTCTGCCATATCCCTGTTTTCTATCTTTTGGATTTAGAAATGTAAAAGCTGTGTCTGATGCTCAGAGTGTCTAATTTAGTGTTTAGTATCTGCATTTGTGTTGTTGAACTGGTCATTGTACCTTTGACTTATATTGGCCTTGGAAAGTTAGACAGTTGATAGCATCAAAATTTCACCACTTTATAGTGAATACTCTTGTAAGGGTGATGAGGTCAGAAACTGCAATGCGTATCATTACTTTCCAACTTCTCTTTAATAATCTTCTAGGGCAAATGTATGGTGCACATCATAAGTCACACCATCGAATTCAGATCTCAGGATTGTATGACATCACTGTAGTCAAACCTCATCAGAACAGTAATCAGTATAATGCTCTCTTTTGCATGTACCTCTACAGACACATGTAGCAGCTGAACAGAACACAGGGCTTTCTCAGGAAGATAACACAGGGCCTCCAAACCATGCCATGATGTATTTGGATAGATTAAAAGCCATGTCATGTGTCTTGTGTAGGATGAAGTGAAGTCTGCCTGACCTCCAGGCCAGTGTCTGACCATGCTCTGGTGGGATTACTGCTTATCCAAACATCTGATATGGCTGATGACATCAGCAGTGTCCGTTGAGAATATGGTAATAACAGTGTCTCATGTTCTGTGGTAAATAGCGCACACACACACACACACACACACACACACACACACACACACACACACACACACACACACACACACACACACACTGCAGTAAGAATAGAGCCCGTACCTATCTAGGAACGCAAACTACAAAACACAGTACATAACACAAGCACCATGACACTGGTCTGACTTTTCCAAGACTGCAGCTGGACCTATAGTACATGACATCAGCAGCCCATGTGTGAGACAAGATATTGACATGCCCGCATAGCTTCATAGGTTCATACGAAGCTACTACCATAATGGTCCTAGGTTCATAGGTTCATAGGAAGTTACTAGGCTAATGGTGGTAGGGCCTTGTCAAGCCTACCCAAGTTGGGCCATTGTTTCCTTACAGACCAAGACATGTAGTCCGTATTTGTGAATCCATGATCAGCACTGGTTGACCCTGTCTAACAGTGACATAGGTGAAGCCTGTGGAGTAAATGTACAATTTCCCATTCAGTCATCCCAGTTACAATTAAATAGGGTCATTGAGCAGCTCAGTTTCACATGAACTGGGAGTTTGTTCCATAGGAGTGGCAATCTCTGGGAGACATCTGTCTCTCCAACATGTCCTGTTGATGTCACAGGCTAGGTTAAGGTCACTAGAGCTAGTGAGTCTTGTTCCATGTGATTTGCAGAGGTGCAACATTTCCATTAAGGCAGAGTTCGAGACTTCTCTCTCAGCAGTCTATACAATACAGAGTACAGTAACAGGGTGTTCAGTCTGTCCATGTTGGTAATGTGGTGGAAGCACCTGGATTTTTTTAGTGAGAAACCTCTGAGGTCTCTCCAGCTGCTGCAGGTGTCTGATGAGGTACATGCAAAAGGAAGCATTTTACTCTGTTATTGGCCTGATGAGGGAGTTATAACATCCTCAGTCTTGGAAGCTATGCCCTCACGTATAAGGTGTGCAATGTAAAGGGTCTTCCTTACCACTGTGGGCACATGACAATCAAAGGTGAGGTTGCCATCAACCTGCATTCCTAAATCTCTCACCACTTGGTTAGAACATAGGGGATATTATTAATAGTGTAATTTGCAGGGACTTCTTTCTTGCCAAAAGGGATAATAGTGCATTATTTTGGGTTAACTATAAGTCTGTGGCTCTGGCAACAATCATTTATATATGTAAGTACATTTGTAGTACCTAAACATTAATAAGATTGAACTTTTGGGTAATTTTTTTAGAAATTATACTTTATAATAATATTTTTTGTTCAGTGGCAAATATTTCATACAGAAGGATGGCATGGCTATGGTCACATCCTGTGCCAATAGCTACAGCAACCCAGTTATGTCAATTTGAGAGATGAAATACGTTTTGGGCAGGATTCACGAAGCCTCCGTGTAAGAGTTATAACTCATACATGGAGGCTGCAGTTAAACGGAGTGATGTCAGCATGCTCTGCATATTCATGAGAGCATGCTGAATCACACTTAAGGCCAACACGGTCCATGTAAGACAGTAGGGGGCGTGTCCGTAGGCTGAGCCCTGTAAGCGGACATGCCCCCAGAAGAGGAAAAGTACCCAAAGTAAACACCCACGACAGAGTCCATGGAAATGTGAATAAACAGAACACAACACATGCCCCCACAGACTATGAACAGAAAACATATAAATAAACACGTTTTATTTTTTTTTTTAATGTAAAAATGTTTAACCGTGAGTGCGCTCGTTTGCGCGGGCGTGCCCGTAGCGCAGCTACAGTTAGCAGTCAGTGGGAAAGCATATAAGAACTAAATATGCAAAATAAGCCAGGAAGCAATAGCGTAGCGGTAGGGATGTTGGCTGAAGAGCAGGCATTCATGGTTCGAGCCCCCACAACACCAATTTTTTTTTTTTTTTAGTAAAATAAGCAGGAAACAAGTCCCTGACAAATATGTACACATAAAACCACAATTTATGTAAAATGTAATGAGATAGCCCATTTATATTGAAGAAATGTGAGGTAACAAAACAATAAAAATGCCAGATGTGCTCATAGCTGAGCTACAGTTTAACAGAGTGAGTGCATCTGCCCGTAGATGAGCAGTGGTTTAACTGGTGCAAAATGAGTTCCCGTAGCTGAGCAGTGGTCTAACACGCTAAATCTATGTGCCCCTAACTGAGCTGAGCATAATATGCGTGCTGATAGCCAAATGAGGCTTAAACCAGCGTACCCCATTTGCATGGAGCTGCGCACCGTGCAAACAAGCTAACCGTCGGGCAACGTTGAGCAAGCCATATCAAAACTGCCTTTACACAGACACACACCTCAGCATGTCTAGACAGTCATGAAAAATAAAAAGCAGTGGCCAGGTTCGAACCCAGGATACCATACACCATAGTCAAGGTACAGAACCACTAAGCTATGACAGCAGTACCTTTAAATGCAATAATAGCTAATATATAGGAATGAATACAGACTAGAGCATGACAATGCAGGTTTACTGAAGTTGATACAATTCCAAAATGGCCAATCACAGATATGTGTGGGAAAAATGGACTATATAAGCCCCATAGGCAGGAATACACAACATAAACGATTGTAGAACTGACCTGCAGACAGAATGACAGGAGTAGGAAAGGGTAGTTGCTTTCAAGCACAGAGGTGGGGTGTTGAGGAGTCCAGGTACATGGTCTGGCTCCTAGTCCATAATCATAAGGCCCAACTCATGCAGGGCCAGGTCCTCTGGGGAGCATACAGGGCCGAGGCGTGGGACCGGTTGGCTCATGATCACACCAGTGCCACAGGGATTCCAAGGACTGGTGAGCAGGTCCGTCACCACCATGCGGACCTGAAGAGACGCAAGCAGGACCAACTGAACCTTTGGATCCAGGAGGCCCGGCAAACACCCAACGCCCCACTACTGAGTAAGTAACATTTAATTATGTATGTAAGAAATTAATCTAGCTGATATTATGGAGATGTGTATTCCAATATTACTTCATTTATATTACAGCTGCAGGTGTCCGTTCTGCGAACCGCAGAGCCTATGGCGATAGGCTGGTGCTGTTGCGCCACCAGGCAGGTCAGTAATCCACTACCAGCAACTGTAAAGAAATATAAAAGTATGACAGTCAGAAAAAGAGTGCAGTGTAGTCAGTAAGGAATAAAATCTGCAAGTAACAGTCTGAAAGTGTCTGCAAGTATTGCCTGATTACAAAAGTGTGTTTCAGCCTGTAAGTTAAACCGAAAAATGAAACTGTCTGACATATATTCTGAAATAAAAATGCCCTACCTGTAAGAAAATAGTACACAACCTGCAGCAGGCTGAAAAGTATAGCTGCCGAAGATGATGAAATCACATGTGTGAAATATATCCCTGTGGAAATACTGAAACATGACAGAAGTGAGACTGCTGGAAAGGATTGTAATAACTACAGGTAAAACATGTCAATAAAGCCTAGAAGTAAGTACCATCCTGAATAGTAAAATGAAAGCAAGTGAGAGAGTGTGAGAAAGTGTCATGAATCCAGCAATACAGTAGTAATAACCCCTGAATAAAGTATACTGCAGTCAAGACAGAATGAAATGCATGTGAGATTCAAAACCAAACAGCGAAATCTGTTCAAAGTGTTGCTGCATCTGGAATGTGTATCCCAAAATCTGGGTATGTTGCTCTCAGTCTGCAATATGCAGATAGGATGATTGTCTGATATACCAAACATCCACACTTGTCTACAGCTATATAAAGCAAATGTAGCAGGATGATGTAGCTGAACAAAGCTAGATATGAATGTGTATGAAGCACAATAAAATGTATATTGATGTTGCAGTAACAGTCCTATCACCAAGTTGAAATAGTTATCATATAGGAAACTGTAGTTAGAACAGTATTGTGTATATAACTGTAGCTATTAGAAATGTACAGCATATGTATTGTTATTCGAAGATGTTAATATTACTTTCTTTACCCCACCCTATAACCACATATAACCCATTCCACGTGAAAATGGTATGTGCAATCACAATTAACACCCCTGGACGTTTGTCCTGTTGGGTCATATATATTTGCATGTCTGTTGATGCATCTGCCCTGTTCATACATCCACACCTGATGGCCTGTTGCCATCAATTAACCCTGCATGTTGTTGGACTGTGTATTTATGTTCAAATTATGCATGTGTTATGCACGCTGTTCAATGGTGTGAATATCTGGGTGTTTGGTTAATGGGAATACTAATGCATGCTGTTACAACTAATTGTGAATGGTATTATATGTCACTAACCCAAACTGTCATGACATAATGCAAAACATAGGACGACAGGGAAGGCGGGTTCGAGTGGACCCACCTCTCCCACCTCAGCTGGCAAGTGCACCTGGCACTAGTGCCGAGTCCGGACCCTCCTCCGGTGGCCCTGTGCCACCTGCGGGTGGAAGCACTGCAGGGGATGGGGCTCGCCCCCACTCTGCAAGTGTGGCCGGAGGAGAACCACCACTCACCCTCCGTAGCGTCCGGACTGTGGTGCGTAGGGAGATTCGGGACTCTGTTCTCGAGCCCCTACGCCAGCTCGAGGCACAGGTGGCGCAACTAACGGGCATGCCTGTTGCCCAGTCTACACAGCCCCCAGCACAGCCCCGTCCTGGGCAGTGAAGGAACAGTGGCAACTGCCTATGGGTGGGGATATCAGTTCCACTGTTGCCATCTGTGGGCTCATGGGCTCTGGATATCCAAACCTCCGTCCCCGTCAATTGTGTAACCCCCCCACACGTGTCATACACCGCCCGTGTATGCGTCTTGTTTGTCTTGTCTGTTTACCTACCCAACCTACCTCCCCAGCTGTACTGACTTCCTTCATCTGACATACCACTCTCACCTGAAAAAAAAAAAAGGGCACTCTGTACCCACAAAAAAATTATGCCCCATACATAGCTGCCCATTCCGCACACATGTCTGCTGGACATGGAACCTATCAATTACAATTGGCTGTACAACAAGTATTATTGTTGTCCTGACACCTCTCTCAGGGGTGGAAGGTTTCAAATGTCACACCAAATTACATACATATGCACAGCTGTTGCTGATGAAGAAATGGACAGCTATGGGCCTTACCTACATCCCTCCTGCACATCCCAAGCTTGTTTCCCTACTGTCTTACCCTCTTTGTGACCCCTTTTTCACCACTTTCCTGTCTCCTCATTTTCTTTTCTTTCAAAGAAAATAGCGTGGGTGTGCGCCAGAGTAAGCCCCGTTAAGCGGTTGTAAGCGGGTGTGCGCTTGTGTGCGTGGAGCTAACCGCCAGTGCGCATGCGTGAGCTCCACGCAAACCAGCGCTAACCCGGTTACAACTGCTTAAAAGTGCCTTAGTCACTTTGATTGACAGGTCCTGTACTCAGTTCAAAAGCAAAATAAATTCCCACTGTCAGTCCCGAACCCAGGACCTTGGAAACACTAGTCTGTACGACCTACCACTAAGCCCTGACTCTTATACAAAAACATTGTGCTAAAATAAATATAACATGTAATAGTAGGGATGAATGTAAAGGGAATATAGGATGTGTAGTACACAAAGCATGTCATTTAAAATTACTATCAAAACTACTGGATTTCCATAATAGTAGTGTGTGAACAGAAACAGCCATGCTAGTTGGCAGCTTGTAGATAATAAGGTCAGTTAAAGTACATATATAAATGTATGTATATGTACACACACATATATATATATATATATATATATATATATATATATATATATATATATATATATATATAGTTGTAGGAGTCAATGTGCATACACACTTGCTACAGGGAACATGGGAGAGGAATGGAGAAATGTGAATATACAACACAGCCTGAATCATGAGAGAGGTACTAACCTTTACACTCACAGAACACTGTCCACAGCATACCAGCATGGTCCCCACCCTCACAATCTGAAAGGGCAACGCCTATCCCACATACCCTTTTATAGCACTGACCTGAAATCACAGTGAGAACTGCAATCAGTACACAACTGGTGCAGAGGCCATCACATGGACCTATGCAGATACCTACAAAAGCATCCAGTGCTAACACTCCCCACATGCAATATATTCATTGCATTGTCTCTAAGCAGACAGAGGGAGAGCGAGAAGTGAGAGAGAGAGAGCAAAAAAAAAAAAAAAGATTAGACACTGTGACTCTGTCACCCGAAGCTGTCAGCACTGACAGTAGCAGCAGCAAGCAGAAGCTGTGGTAACACAACCAGCTGCGACAAACACAGGTAATGCAAAGTAGCAGGTTAATAGTGTGCATACTGTGAACCCTCCAAATGTGTCATAGGTCTGTATCCATAGGTATGTCCATGTGATATGTTGTGTGTACGTAGTTCCACCAAAAGGGGATGACCATACATTACATGTCAATCAGTCTTAGGCCATGATCCTGGCAGCAGTTGTCTGTGTGTTGGCCCAGCAATGGCTGTAGTGACTGCTTTGAAAGGTCAGCCAGGTTCAAAAGTCAGGATCAGCCCATCCCAAAGGCACACTGGCTGGGAACAAGTGTCTGCAGGTACCCGATGTCACTGCATATGCATCCCATACTGCATAATTCCATAGCTTAACAGACCAGGCCCATTATGCATATGATGTGGTAATTCCCAGGGTCAGTCGAGGTGCCCCCTTAGTGGTGTGGGACCACTGTTGCTGTATGCCACTGTCCAGGTACATATCTTGTAGTACGGCCAAGATAAATTATCAGTGTTATATGCGGTTGTATGTCCTCTCGGAGTGCTGGTAGCACACATCCAGGGATACCACAAGGTCACAGTGATGCTGTGTGTTCTTCTCTGCTGAGGGCGGCCCTCAACTGGACATGTGAGATGATAAGGAGGTTACATCCAGCTGTGATAAATATTTCAACTGGTGGGGGAGAAGGAGGGGGGATATGTGCACCGAACATGTCTGCAAGATTGTTGCCAATATCCATGTTTTTGGTCAATGTTAAGTAGGTGTGTATTAACACAGAGCATATCTGAGGCATGTGGTCCATATGTGTAACATAACTGAAGAAGGCCTTGTGGTCATCCATAGTGTGTGTGTCCATTTCCCTCCCAGAGTAGGCCATGGCCGTTGTTATGACAGACCGTAGCGTAGTACCAGTGCTGACCACAGATGCCTTCCCTTAATGTGAATGTGCTCTGTCCTGCAGTAGCCTCCTGCTATTGTTATGCAATCTGACTCTGTCTGGGGTCCACCGGACAGGATGCCTAACCTTTATGCATAGGGTCTGGGTTAGAAATGTGTGTGCAAGTTCCATGCAATCTGTGGCATGTCCGTGGTAAGCATTTGCAAAGGGGTCAGCAGTGTGGCTTGTGGCTTCCACTGGCCCAGTGTGCTGCATGGATACCATCTCAGTCCCAGCATGTGAATAACTGTCTAATCACATACATATCAAAGTAGTCTACTGTGCTGGTGGTGGTGGTGGGATATGTATATCCAGGCCGAGTAACTTCTGTCCACATCACAGTAGTGGATGGTGTCCCACATACAGTACCTTGGGATGAACCCCCAGAGTGAGGTTGTGCATTGCACCTGTCAGTGTGTGCTGACCGATGGGGCATGCTACTATGTTGTGTGGAATGTGGCAGGTATTGTTGCACAGGTGTTGGCTGAGCACTGATATCTGGCCATGTACCTGTGTATCCACCACGACACACACATGCAACATATGGGAGTAGTAGTATATCACTACACATGAGTATCATGTATAGTATGTGTGCCATATATTGCTGACTTGGTCTGCTGATATCCTGTTTGTTTTCTCTTCCAGGTAGATTGTGTGACAGTGTAACCCTGCCTACTCTGTGGCGGAAGATGAGGAGATCCACCAGAGCCTGGTGTGGGAGTATGACATCCTGTTTTCCCACACCAGTCAGAATCAGCAGGAGAGGGCCGCACTGCGGCAAGACCTTGTCCGTAGGGTAAATGATATTGGCATGCATAACAGGACATATGAGCAGGTACGACATCACTGCAGTGATTTAATCCGAAGTGTCCGGCAGCGTGCATCAGATATCCACAGGCAACAGGTCGCCATAGGAGGTGGGGTGGCCACACATCCCCCCCTCACCAGACTGGAGGGGCTACTCCTAAGTGTTGTGGCTCCAGCCCCGGAACACCAATAGCAGTACACCTGCATTATGATGGAGGCTGGTTCCACACAGCAGCACAACATGGAGCATGCAGGTAATATGCCATATGTACACTTGACTGTTCTGTACACTGTATCATATGCAAAATCAATGGCACAGTTGTGCCCACTGACATTAATCTCATCATTTCTGCAGGTCCCTCCAGGGTTACAGCAAAGCAGGCCATCCATGCTGGTGAGTGCGTTTAACATAACCTATAATAGTCCTGATAATGCTAGTAACAGTAGTGTAACTCAGTAGTGCTCTGTGTGTATACTGCGGGGTGTGCATGTGTGCATGTGTGCAGGTGTGCCTGTGCCCATGTGTGCATGTGTGCAGGTGTGCAGGTGTGCCTGTGTCCACGTGTGCATCTGTGCATGTGTGCCTGTGTCCACTTGTGCATGTGTGCATGTGTGCATGTGTGCCTGTGTCCATGTGTGCATGTGTGCATGTGTGCATGTGTACACGTGACCACGTGCGCATGTGTGCATGTCCCCATGTGTGCATGTGACCACGTGTGCATGTGTGCATGTGTGCATGTGTGCCTGTGTGCATGTGTCCACGTGTGCATGTCTGCATGTGTGCCTGTGTCCATGTGTGCATGTGTGCCTGTGTCCATGTGTGCATGTGTCCATGTGTGCATGTGTGTATAAATGCATCACTGGTAACAATGTCTGGAGACTGTAAACTGTGTTTCCTGTCTTCCTCCCACAGGTTCTGGGGCTGCTCTGGTGACCTGCAGCAGGGAACCTGAATCCTGTGCCACAGCTACTGGTAATGATGATATTTGTGTAATGGTACAGGAAAGTGTGTCAGGGTCTGCCATTGGTCAGCCAATTGACAGTACACAGCTGTCAACCCCATCATTGTGCACAGTCATCCTGCCTGTACATCCTTTGTCACCATTGTCCTTAGGTGATGGACAGGATACAGCGGGCATAGACCAGGGTAATGTGGTACCTGTGGCACATGCATCCCCCATGCAGCAGCCATGGGCAGGGTCCTCCGATGGTTCCACACAGACAGTTGCCCATGGGTTCTCGTGGGAGCATCCGTGGGCGTACTGCCTCTGGCCGACATGCCCAAAGAGGTCTGTCAACCTCAGCTATGTTTCGGACTGTCATGCAGGCACAGTCACGTATGGAAAGGTACACCAGACAGGGTCTGAGGGAGCTGAGAGCATGTCGCACAGCCATGACAGACAGTATGCGTGACATTGTGGATGCTATCTGTAACTTCACCGATGTCATAGACAGATGTTGTGGGGACATATTACAGCAGTTCCACAACCAGATGTCCATGAGCCAGGGCAATGGTGGGCGTTTGCGGTGTCGATGTGGCTGTATGCTGGCAGCAGCAGCAGCTGGCAGTCGGCACGGACGACAACAGGCTTGCACATGCCCCCATAGTGCCAGCAGCAGCCCCAGCAATGCTGGGTCTGTGCTGTCATCGGAACGCCCCAGGAGACCACGTGCACATGGCTCTGGACAGTCCCAACAGGGATTTGTGTCCAGTCAACACACTCCCGCTTCTGATGACAATACCCAGTCTGGCTTTGTACTGGATATGGTCCATAGCACCCCTGCCAGGCACAGGTACCGTGTCTGTGCACACAGACACTGATCTGTATGGCCTGCCAGGTGCAGTCTATGGCTGTCCACAAACCCCTGTATATGGCAGCCATGAGGTGGAACTGTGTGCGTGCATACACACATGCGAAATGTTAACACCTAGGGCAACCACATACATGCACACACTACACCAACACTGCCCCACCCTGTACTGCTTCCCCTCACCAACACACATACACACACATGTCAATTGGTGGTATCAGTGGCTGACTCGGGCATACCTAATCCACACCCTGTGCATATGATGACACTGTGCCACCTCCTGCAATCTCCAACATCATTGCGGGAACAGGTAAACACGTTGCTGATGCACAGGGTGACTACATAGAAGTGTATTAGTAGTATCATGTTGGTAACAGTACAGTGTGCTGCTATGACTGTGTGTTTATCCCAGCATGCCTGCTGCAGTAACTGTATGAATGTCCTGAATTGTTATCTGCACCCATAGTACATACCAAAGTATAACAGCTGCACATAATTGCATGCCGGTGGTAAGGTTGTCAACAGATAGCCGCATACATGGGTGGCACAGGGGGAAAGCTAATGCAAGTAGTGATATGCAATGGTGGACATGTACAGTGATGGTGTCAAGTTGCCCACAATGACTATGCCATGTGGATGTTGGCGCATGTAGATATGTGTGCAGTACTAATGTAATCCAAATCACAAATAAGTATGACATAATATCAGTTCTACCATGGGCATCTGCGTTGCGTATTCCTGGGTACATGTTGATAGTGCCTACATATTTGCATTGTTACTTACTGTTATTGTTACCCCTTCTTTGTTGTATAATGCACTACTTCCAGCCCTGTTTACTGTAGCTTTGTTTGCATGCATGTTCGCTTGGGGTTCCCTGGAACACTGCTTACACCTACAATGCAGAGTTACAGTGCTTCTGTAGACTTCTAGTGACATCTGCATAGCGTACGATATGTATGTCAACTTTACACATGACAGAACGTCACTGTCTGTCCTGTAATGCGTTGCCTGTGACACATTGCACACATCTTACCTGGCATTTACCCACGTGTGCAGTCATATATGTCAGTGCTATGAAACAGTAGCGGTACACCCACACATGCACACTGTCAGTATGTTGTTCCCCATTGGCCCTATGTGTTGGTACTCACCATGGCAATCACACTACTAGGGTAGCATGTGCAAAGGTAACCTGTGAATCGCCTCTATGGTCCAGTTGTGGTTTATGTGAGTCATGTGTCAATGTCACAGCTGCCACATGTATGCAGTCAGCCATCACCCTTGGCCAGGAATGTACAACACATATGTGGGATGCCACCACACAGCCAATCTGGGGACTGGTCTCTCTGAACCCAGTAATGCCATACCCTGTCAGGTGGCATGTCATATATACTACATCCTGGACAAACGTCAACCCCAATCCCTGCTGCTACTATTGATAATACCCCTGAAGATGTTCCTGATAGTTTTGACCAGTTCTTTACTGAGACATTACAGGCCCTAGCTAGCCATCTACCCCCTAGCTCCCCTGGTCCTGAAAGTAGCACCCCTAGAAAACTACTTGCGTTCAGCTGCCAACCAGTCGCCACTTCAATTCTCCGTACCTTGATTGAAACAATGAAACCCACTACACTTTCTGCCAATCAACTCCCTGCTGAGTACCTATCAAAACCAGATGATGCTATTGCTTACCCCGTCTCAAAGGTAATCAAAGGAACCATGGTATAATCTAACTTTTCCACCATCTTGAAAATGTAATATGTAATCCCACTTCACAAAGGAGGCAGCTCTACTGAATTCTCCAATTATAGGCCAATAGCTAAACTCTCTCCACTTGAAAAGATTATGGAAACTTTCGTCATAGACAATTCATGCACCACCTAATCCAAAATCGCATTATGGCAGACACTCAGCATGGCTTACGTCCTCATCACAGCACTACTTCAGGCCTCCTAGCCTTTACTAACACCATAAACCATACTTGCAACACTAATTATATATCCTCAGCCCTCTTTTTGGATCTTTCCAAGGCATATGATATGGTTGATCACCAACTTGTACTCCACACCCTGCAAACACTGTCTAGATACTGGAGCCTTCCAATGGTTTCAATCCTACCTGTATGGTCGACAGCAGGCTGGCCTCTGGCAGAACAAACTCTCTAACCTTCTACCTAACACCCTCAGAGTACCACAAGGCTCTATACTAGGGCCCTTGCTGTTCTCCATCTTCATTAACGACCTTTATACTGTCATCCCAAAAGTCAGCTGTATCCAATATGCTGAAGACTCTACTCTGATCTGCTCAGCCACATCTCCAGTAGAGTTATGGTCAGCTACCCAGACCACCTTTAATACAATAGAAAACTGGCTTTCTGAACATCGTCTGATCCTAAATCCCAAATAAACTAAACTGCTGTTATTTCACCAACACGTAGGTCTACCACTTTCACCGTTACCATAACATCAACTGATGGCACAATAATCTCCCCTGACCCATCTCCGAAACTATTAGGTGTCATCATAGACAATAATCTCAAATGTGACCTACATCTTAACCAGATTATCAAAGCCATCAATAGAAAACTAGGGTCACTTTACAGAATTAAAGCCTTCCTAGCCCCTCCAGCTAAAGGTGCCATAGCTCGCTCACACCTTGTTTCAACCCTTCTGTATGCATCCCCTCTACTCTCGAATATGAACAGGACTGTCCTTAACAAACACTCAATTTGCTACAACCACATTGCCAGGTTTGCCACTGGGCTGCCTTTTAGGACACATCATTGCATCAATCTAAATTAGCTTGGTTGGCTTGCAATACCCAGCCTAATACAGTATAACCAACTGATTATGGCCTATAATATCCTCTATAATCCAGACAATACTCCTGCACTTCAAATATTATCACCCCCTATAACAATCCTAGACCGCTTCTATCCTCTAACAAATTACTACTTCAGACTAGCAGGTTTAATAACACAGCCGGTGATTCTCTTTGCAAACCCTGTAAGTAGATCCTGGAACTCACTTCCAGCTGATATTACCCTACTGTCCACCTTAGGTCAATTTAACAGTAGATTCAAACAACATTTGTCACTTAACTGGCTATGTCAATGTATCAAGCCTGGCTAACTCGAATGTGTAAAATCTGTGAACCACTTTACTGTGTAATTTTAATTTAATCCTGACGTGCTCAGGACTAACATTAACCTGTGGAACATGTTTGACTTGCTTACTTATGTAATCTCTGTAAATAATATGTTTGTAATATGTAATGCTAGTATTATGTAATGCTGTATCTGCTACCCTCGTAGCTTGTCTCCACGGGCCTCCCCTGGAAATGGACATGCATCCAGTCGGACTATCCCAGTCAACAAATGTAGGATAAATAAATAAATCAATAAAATATATTACAGTGACTACAATACAAGTCAGACATTGACACACACTGACAGCATGCAGAACACACTGGGGCATACATGGGGACTCAGAATAGCAGCCTGCCTGGGCATCACACACCTCCGCAGCTGGCACACAGGCATATGTTCTGTCGGAACAGAGCACATGCCACACATGGCACGCACATCCCCTGTGCCACACACTCACAGCCTGTAGGGATGTAGGGATACACAACACACCTGCTACAGACGTGTCAGGTACCTGACTTGTGTGCTGCACTGGGGTCCCGCTCAACAGGCTGTATCTGGTGAAGGTCACAGTGATATGCCTCAGGGGCACTATGGTCCACCACAGCACACATGCATACAGGTCAGTCAGAGGCATGGACAGATATGACTCACTCATTGACCATGCCAGTATGGCTGCCTGAGACATACCTCCCTGGACTACATGATAGGGAACATAGAATGGATCTCTCAGCATGTGGCACAGGCCAGTATGAGCCTGATGTTGGTTGCCAACATACCCTCACCAGGTATTCTACCACTATATGTGGGAAGGGTGTTGTAAGTCTACATTATGCTCAGTCTCCACTGTCATTCATAGGGTATCCACTGGCTGTCAACGTGTGCTTACATGCTAGGGAAGCCACAATGATGTGCAAGGGTCATCTTGCACGTGACACCCATGGCCCGATGTATAATGGCAAAGCTCCTTGGTACACACATACTGCCTTATGCTGCAGGACATGGTTTACATAGCGACCTCCGTGTGTATCACACAGGTTAGGACACTAACAGTGCTGTTACACAACAACAGCAGTGTACACCGGAAGATGCATGCACCAGACACTGCCCTCAGCACGAAATGCAATGTCTGTGCAGTACCAGATTCATGATTCATGGCTCACAGGTGTTACCCATCACTGACAGGTTATGCCCCATACCATGCCTGTCGTCCCCTACACATGTAACACACATGGATAGGGGGGTGGTATCCCAAGGTAACACAGATACACACACCTCCAGGTTGTTGGCACAGCACAAATCATCAGGGCCTACTCATGTGCAGTTAACAGTGTGTCGGACTGCCATCTGGTTCATAGCCTGGCACACACAACCCTCCCATACACAAAAAGACCACCTATCCTCCATAACAACACTGGCAATATGACAGTCTCAAGAACTATGTTTATATGGCCGGACTGCATCCAGCCAAACATTGTGTGTGAGCATTACTGTAGCTACAACACACTAGTTGAAGGGTTCACAGCATGTGGTCACCGAATTGCAGTGGAATGACATGTTACCACTACCACAACAGGTGGGAACATGCAGCACCTGTACATTGACTACATGTACACTATATGGCCCAGACCAGATGTGTATCCCCTGCTGTAGGTCTTTCACCATAGACACCCACACTGTATAGAGACATACCACGTGCGGACCCTGCACAGTAAGACACAGTCATATTGGTATACATTGCAAATACCATTTATCCATTCGAAGCATGTGTCAGACATGGTAACTACTGCAGGTCACAGGTATTTATGTGTATGTGTCACACACATACATCATGTGTGCAATGCCATTGCTGGTTTAGGCAATGGCATGCATTGTTATGTACAAACACCCACACAAGGTCATACTGTGTGACACAACCACACGTGACAGTTGTGGATTACCAAAACATACCTATCTGTACTCTGACAATGGTAATAGACACAGTAGCAGAGCACACTATTGGCATTACTAGCCAACTAGCCCTGTTTGGCTGTGCTGATAGTGTGGTGGCATCCCCTGTGTTTACTGGGGGAGTATGCAGCATCTGGTGTATTGTAGTATTTGCCAAAAGGATCTGTTCACTCACACTTGCATTTGCACACACCCTACTAACCCCACACACATGCAGACTTGCCATTTGCAGGATTCATTCCCCTACCTAACTAAGTCATGACATGTGAGAGAGACGCATTAGCAAAACGCACTACTCGGTTTACTAGATAGTTCCTCTTCTCTGGCTATACTTATAGGGTGCTGACAACATCAGTATTTTGAAAGGGTAATGTGCATCAGGCAGTGTGATCTCCTGATTGCCAAAACTAACATGTTTTTCATATGGAAATGCACACACACAAACTCCCCACATCCAAGCACACACACATGCCATTTACAGGTTTCAAACTCCTACCTAACTACATTACGACACTCGGGAGAGACGCATTAGCAGAGAGTGCTATTCACATTATTGGGAGGCTTCCCTTCTCCTGCTGTACTTATAGGGTGCTGACATCATCTGTGTTTAGAAAGGGGAGTGTGCATCCTGTAGTGTGTTCCCCAGTTGCTAAAAGGGACATTTCCCTCACACAAATTTGCACACACACAGTAACCCCCCTCATCCAAACGCACACACTTGCCATTTGCAGGATTCAAACCACTACCTAACTATGTTATGACACTCAAGACGGACACATAAGCAGAGCGCGCTATTTGCATTACTGGGAGGCTTCCCTTCTCCTGCTGTACTTATAGGGTGCTGACATCATCTGTGTTTAGAAAGGGGAGTGTGCATCCTGTAGTGTGTTCTCCCAGTTGCCAAAAGGGACATTTCCTTCACACACACTAACCCCCCCCTCATCCAAACACACACACTTGCCATTTGCAGGATTCAAACCACTACTTAACTATGTTATGACACTCGAGACGGACGCATTAGCAGAGCGCTCTATTCGCATTACTGGGAGGCTTCCTTTCTCCTGCTGTACTTATAGGGTGCTGACATCATCTGTGTTTAGAAAGGGGAGTGTGCATCCTGTAGTGTGTTCTCCCAGTTGCCAAAAGGGACATTTCCCTCACACACACTAGCCCCCCTTATCCAAACACACACACTTGCAGGATTCAAACCACTACCTAACTATGTCATGACACTTGAGATGGATGCATTAGCAGAGCGCACTATTTGCATTACTGGGAGGTGTCCCTTCTCCTGCTGTACTTATAGGGTGCTGACATCATCTGTGTTTAGAAAGGGGAGTGTGCATCCTGTAGTGTGTTCTCCCAGTTGCCACAAGGGGCATTTCCCTCATACATATTTGCACACACACACTAACCCCCCTCATCCAAACACACACACTTGCCATTTGCAGGATTCAAACTATTACGTAACTATGTTATGACACTCAAGACAGACGCATTAGCGGAGTGCGCCATTTGCATTACTGGGGGGGCTTCCCTTCTCCTGCTGTACTTATAGGGTGCTGACATCATCTATGTTTAGAAAGGGGAGTGTGCATCCTGTAGTGTGTTCTCCCAGTTGCCAAAAGGGACATTTCCCTCACACACACTAACCCCCCTCATCCAAACACACACACTTGCCATTTGCAGGATTCAAACCACTATCTAATTATGTTATGACACTCGAGATGGACGCATTAGCAGAGCGCGCTATTCGCATTACTGGGAGGCTTCCCTTCTCCTGCTGTACTTATAGGGTGCTGACATCATCTGTGTTTAGAAAGGGGAGTGTGTATCCTGTAGTGTGTTCTCCCAGTTGCCAAAAGGGACATTTCCCTCTCACAGCCTTTCACACACACAAACCCCACTCACCCACACACACACACACACACACACACACACACACACACACACACACTGAGCATTTGCAGGATTCGAACCACTACCTAACTATATTATGACACTTGAGGGAGACGCATTAGCAGAGCGCACTATCCAAATTACCAGGCATCTGTTCTGCACCTGTAGTATTTCTAGGGTGCTGACATCTTTATTTCTACAGAGGTATGTAGATGTTGTACTACCTGTCAGGTGGGGGATAGCATATATATGCATTTGCAGCCAACTACGTCAGGGTAAGATATGCACATCGCACTGGCAGGTTATGTTCTATACCATGCTTTGGGACCACAGGACCTGTAACACACAACACAACCAGTCCAGAACACCACACCCACATCCAGGACACACACTTAGCTTCCCTGGGAACAGTGCCAGGATATGCAGGTATTAACATACACCATTCCAGTTGTTAACATCAGGTACAGGCATATTGTATTTGAGAACTACTCAGGCCTCTACCACTTTACCCTACAGCCACTACAATTTGTGGGTCCATGTGCTATGGCAGAACCACACACCACAGCCACATGGGTGAATACATATTGCACCTGTCCATCTGCAACGTGGGTACTCACTGTTCCACACCAGAGGTAGACCACCATTGTTGATATCTGACCATACCCACCTTTCCCTGGACATCCATATATCATCTCCACCCCCAGGCAAAATTGTCACTGCACACAAACTGTGTTTAGCACAAGCAGACTCTACACTTGTGTAGACTGGGGTGGATGACTTCAGAGGACCCATGCTAGAGGACTATACTGGCCACTCAGCATAATCCTTGACAATTGCATCCTATGAGCATGTGTACAGTTTGCATTGGTCATACTATCCCACATATACCCATGACTGCTCCACAACTAGACACCTGTCAGCTGTACACCGGCCATATATGCGTCGTTCAACAGACAGAGTGACTTAATACATTACAGACCTGTAGCCCACAGAGGGAGGACATCTGTGGACAGTTCCAGCACGGCACTTCATTCACACATACTCATTACAACACAGTGTTGACAGTGGAATCGTCCAGAGAATGCAGATAGGGCTCCCCTCAGTCTGTTATTGACGGACACCTACTGTCAGAGATCCTCAGCAACCCTCTCACAGCACACGCCGACAACATGGCTGTGGCTTAGCACATTCAATCCCTGAGACCTCCACAGTGACCCTGCTTGACAGAGGCACAGCTCACTAGCCTCACATGTTGCCTTCTGTGACCTACTTTACAGTGGCACGGTAGCCTACTATCCTGGGGATGCAGATGCCAAGCACACTCTGGCTGAGCTGTCATTCCCTGGGGCAAGAAGCCTAGTATTGACCTCTACACCCATATGTTCAATTGTCGGATGCACAATATTTGTTGTGCTGTTCTACTGTTTGCAGGTCTTTATTGCCATAGCATTCCCTGTTCCTATGACCAACTTGTGTATCTGTGGCAGATGTTTGCATATGACGGCGATCCACTATATCACTTATATCTGTGTGGTCATTTACTGTGTGCACTGGGCTGATTGCTGTGTTGTTGGTTCCTGGACTGACACGTACAAATACCAGATATGTGTGGCCAACTGCTACACGGAGATATGGCCTAAGTGTGTGAGCATGCCCAATTCAGCCTTTCCAGGGCATGTTGTCTGACATATGCCTCATTTATCAAAGTGTGCGAGCATGCCCAGTGTGAGCTTTCCATATGTTGCACTCTGAAGTCCACCACATATTTGGGTGTGTGTGACCTTCGACATTATTGCACGTTTATGGTTGTGTGTTAGGTGTCATGTTGTGTACTAACTGGCCAACTGCTTCGTGTCTGCCACAACAGGGATTATACTGTGCCTGCAGGAATTGCATGGGATACTTTGCAGACAGTTCTCAACATACTTTCATAATGACCTAACACTGTAGTATCGTATAATGTACTGGTTCGGTACTTTCACTGTGGTGGACAGTATCCTGGGCTTTAGTCCTATCACTACTTGACATCTTCATAGTGAGCACAACAGACTGTGTAGGGGCCAGTTGTGCACATATGACCATGTTGCAATATGTTCAGATATGGACTACCTACACCAGGCTCGTCCAACATTGCTAGTGTATTCCACAACATGGGTGGACATTGGCAAACACTAGCGATGTTCCGTAGGCCTTTTCTGATGGTAGTCACAGGGTGTGTTTGTCCTTCGACACACATTGTAACTGGAGTTTGCCATTACCTATGCCATGGTTGGTATACTGTGCCTCTGTCTACCTCTGACATAACAGTGATACCCAGGGTAGCCTACCATCTCCCATACACTCATCAGGATGCCTCTTGAGGGGTGTTGATATGTGGCACTCTGGCTGACCTGTACCAGGAGTTTACTGAAGTGTGGGGCTGCCTTCTGTGTTAGGGATCATTCTGTACAGCTTGTCCTATGTATGTCAGTGCTGGGGTTCAGGCCTCTCATGTGCATAGCTCACTGCCATTCAGATTGTACAAGGTGCAACATGTTTATTCATTCCAGGTTGGACATGGCTTCATACATCAGGCACAGCTTTCCTGTAGCTGGGAAGGGTGGCGGTGTGTGGGGCTGCAGTTTGTTTACTCAGGCAACACATGGCATCTGTTCATGCTCTTTGCTACCCCTGGTGGGGTACTGTTGTGGACTTTACAGTTGATGGAGGTGACTGCTGCGGTATATCCCATAGGGGCTATTGTAGTCAGTTGTTATGCTGATGGAGGATGGCTGCAGAGCCAGAGTGAGTTCCCCTTATCTACATCTGCCAGCATTCATGTTTGGGTGGGTATATGGTACATGTTTCTGCGAACACTACAGACACATGTTTGTCCAGTGCAGGATATTTATCACCTTTTGTACCCAGGTCTCACATTACATGTTAGGTACCTCATGGGTTAACACCTGTGTGGTAATTTGTGGGGACTTACTGTATATCCACGGTGGTTGTCTATACACAGTTCTGCGATTAGCTTGCTGACATGGCTATGGCTACAGTTGTCTGTTTGTAGGTGGCCCTATTGTGGGTTGCTTGTGTCAGCTGGGGGTCGGATATGGTGGGCTGTTTGTACTCCTCTGCATACATGCTCAGTCACAGTCCTTCCATGTTGGCCTATACCTATGGGACATGTATACAGAATGGGGGTGGGGGGGCCAAGACCAGGCCTTGTGGGATGCCATTCATACCCGCTTTGTAGTCTGACATGGATGCGGCATGTCTGACCATGTCAGTTCTGTCCTTGGTCTGCTTTGCAACCCCTCTACTGACATAGGGGTGTATATTTAAGCTGGTGAACATATCCATACTGAACATGTACGGTATTGTCTAGAAGCATGTGCACAGTCCAGCTACACTGTGTGGACCACATAGCCCTCATCAATGACCTTAATGACTGCTTCAAATGGGTCAGACATGTTTAGGGGCCGGTTCTGCAGTTACAACAGCCACGGTGTGTAGGGTCCAGTATCAGTAGGTCCACATTAGCCTTCTGTCTGCGGTACATACTGATCCTTTCCATAGCTGTGCAGAACAAGCTTGTCAGGATCCTGGGGTGGTAGTTTGGAGTATCCATTCAGGCAACACCTTTGTTGTGATGGACCACTGTTGCTGTACACTGCTCTTTGGGTACATATCCTGTGGTAAGGCTGACATTGGCCAGTAGTGTGATTTTGCATTCCATTACTCTTGGGGTCCATGTTGGCCTCAGCACAGGACACCATCACATACCTTTGCTGCTGTGTGTTCTGCTTTGCAGATGATGGCTGTTACCTCAGCATCTGCAATGTCAGGGGACCATCTGCTGGGATAGGTATTTTGCACTCGGGGGGGGGGGTGTTTGCACTGCACCTGACAGGTTGTATGTTAGCAATATGTGTGTGTGTGTGTTTGGTATGTTGTTTGTAATATCTGTGTGATTCGGAGCATATCTGTGGATGCCCAACATGGTTCCTACCATCATTTGGGTATGCCTTGTGATTATCCTTAGTGTCCTGTACGTTTTGTATCTCCATAGGTTCATGGGATCATAGTAGGCTAGACACCCTAGGCCATTAGTAAGCCTAGCTAGAGTGTGTGTGTCTTTCGCCACCCCTTGCTATGTTCATGGCCATTTATGAGGTTCTTCACTGTGCCTCTGTCTGGTCGTGACACAGTGGGGACCCCCTGTATACATGTACGGTCATCCATCCACTTGGAAATATTCCTGTTGAGGGGTGTCAGTGAGGGACTCTGCCTACCATGGATTGGGATCCTGTTTCTGGGTGTGGGGAGCCTATGGGTTATGTATCTGTCCCTCCAGCACATCTTATTTCATTATGTGTTGAGGTTGACATCTGTGACTCTCACAGCTCCAATGGCTTTGATTTCCTGTGGTGTAGCATGTCCATTACTCCTGTGTTGGACATGGCCTGGTACAACAGACATACAATGCCTCTGTGTAGGCAGTGTGTGACTGCAGTCAGCTGGGGTGTCTACAGCCAGGCAGCATATGATATATATTTCACACCCTTTATCCTGTTGGTGGGGTAACTATGAGGTCTTCCGAACTGCTGCAGGTGTCACGTATGGTACATCCCATATGAGTCATTGTACTAGATTATGGGTCTGATAAGGGAACAGTACAGCAGCACAGTGACCTCTGTTGATGTTGATGTGAATCCTTTCATGATACGGTGTCCAGTATCAACAGTCTTTATAGCCACATTGGCATTGTGGCTGTCACATGACAGATTAATGTCGACCTGTGTCCCTAGGTCCCTGATGACTCCTTGCATACATAATGGTTTGACACCTATGTGGTACTTTGTGTACCTTGTCTGATATTTGGTGGGACATTCATACTGTCCAGTGTATTTGGATGTCTGGGTTGGGTTCTTGTGTGTGAGAGTGTGGTCTGTCGCATGCTACAGACTGTACAGCAGTTTTGACTTCAGTTATGTGCACATGGGTGGTGTCCACTGCTTTGTGCATTGTCAGTTACCTGGCTATATGGGTGTCTGTGCTGCATATGGATACTCCCCCTCCTTTGATGTCTTGGTGCAGGTGTTGGGGCCATAACACATGGTATGTGGTATAACCTAGTAGTGCTGGTGTGCTATCACTAGGCCTGCAGCAGGCTTCTGTCACTGGACAGGCATCAATGTTCTCCATAATGGGAAGTGCCTCAGGAGCATGCATATTGCAGTTTACACATCTGGCATTGGTCAGCATTACCCTTATGTTTCCTACCACTTATGTTTTCTAGGGTGGCGGGTAGTCTTTTTGGTCTTGCCTACATATGGCTCTATGGAGGTGGCAAAGGCCTTATCCAGTATCCAGACACACACGGGTAACAGCTGACAGCCATCCCTGTAACAGCAGCATGGCTTGTCATGCTTTACATCTCAAGCAGACACACATTACACCCTCTTGGACTGACAGCTGTAACTGTGCCAGCTGTTAAACATGAGCATTCTGTGTTTGTACTGTGGCATCATTCTTGGTGAGGGTTGGATGCTGCACACAGCCAGTGTCATCCCGCCCTGGGGTACATACTCGGAGGGACCATCCATGTCTCATTTGATGTTGACCAGGGAGGTACATCTCAGGTAATTCACACCATCATGGACATTGAGTGCATCATATTTCTGCTTGCTTTGGGGTGACCTGCGTACTTGTGTTAAGTGGCATTTTGTGGCAACCTACAAGCAGCTTACTCTACCCTTTCCCTTGTTCAGTCTGGTGAGTGGGACAGCTGTGTGTCTGCCTATACAGACACCTATTACGACTGTATCAGGCATGTTGTTTCTCCTTTGGGCCTGTGACTGTTTGGCACACCAGCTTTGCGTACTATTCGTTGCATGTGCTATGTTTGAAGGTTGTGGTTGCTTGTAATCTACTTTGGAGGCTTCTGTTGGTGTGGTGTGTTTGTAATTAAGGCCTCCAGGAATATTTGTCTGTGTTTATGTGTTTGGTTTACAGTTGTGGTAGGTCTATGTGGGACTGGGTTTGTGGTGTATGTGGTTACCTTCTCTTCCTGACTAGTGTTGACAGTACTGAGTTGTTGGAGCTCAACCTCTGGTTTGGATACATGGATGCATCTATCACATATGTTTGTATTTATTGGGGGGTGTTGTGGTTGTCTGTGTACTTGGTACTGGCATCACATTGCCTCGGGATTCATAGATTATACTTGTTGTAGCTGGACTTAGTGGATTGTATGTGTGGACATATGTTGTTGCCATACTACTGGTCAGTGATTACTTCCCTTTTTATGTTAGCGCTATCATGTGGTAACTTCCTCATTCTCTTGCATGGTTTGGTAATGGCTGGAGGCCAGCATACCAGATGCCTGTGTGTATGGCATTGTGTGTTGTTGTTATTTGTGATTGCATACTTCAAGCATTCCTGGCTGTGTTCATGGAATGCCTGTATAACATGTTCTGTGGTGTGTCCCATATTCTGCACTTGCACAGGGTCTTTTGTGGATCCAACATCGGTTTTGAGGGCTGCAACCTATACTTTACACATGTTTTTCACTGTGGTATTCTGGCCAGGGACTGGGGTCAGGGTGTGTATATCCAGTGTGATTGCTCTATGGTCTGGTCTTACCAGTGAGGGGTACATTTCTCATCTTGACATCCAGTACACATGTTGCTGATTATCACATCCAGTATGCTTACCCCTCTTGTGGGAGTAATACATTGTTCCTGGGCATTTTGGTTTATGGAATCTGGGTAATTTTCTCCTACTGTGTTGGTGCTAGTACAATGCTACCGGTGTATGTCTGGGTATTTTCAGTCAAGCAATATAATGTGGTTTGGGGGGCTTGATATATTCATGTATTCTGACATAGGCCAGGTGCTGTTCCTGGTATTAGGACAGTGGTCTGCAGCAGGCTATATACTGTGAGGCAGTTTTAGCCATTGGTATTTGACCATGGATATTCCATGCTGCTTCTTGTCATTGTACCAATATGGGGGTGTGGTTATCCTTGCCATTTCTTGCTAGTCACCCTCCTTTTGTAGCTTGTTCCATGTTTTGAGGCTGTACAGCACAGTATGAGGTGTGACCTGGTAGTATTAGGGTGCTGATGTGAGCCTTGCCCAGTTCTCTATTACAGGACTGGTATCTACATTCTCCTTACTCTGTGCGTTTACACTGCACACGTCTTGCTGTTTATACATCTGTCATGGGGTAGTATTACATCTAGGTTCCTATCCCTTGTAGAACCTATGAGGTTGGGTTTGTGTTTTGAGACTTACCTATTCAGGGCATGCTGTGGGTACTGACAGCCTTTGCCAGTATCCATGGGGCATGGCATGATAGGTACACGCCACCCCTAGCAAGTGGTGCATCATGTCAAACTCCGCATATCTTTCCAGCCTGTAACACATTGGCTCCCCTTTGACTGACTGCATTACTTCAGTCAATTATTGTACTTGATCTTCTTGTCTTCATAGTGTGGCATCATGCTTGGTGAGGGTGAGATGTTAGGCAGGGTCTTCATGTTTGCATATACTAGATGGTGTTACATTGCTTAACACATGGCAATCATGCCTCAGGTGGTGCTGCAGGGCTGCCTCTGTCGGATGCACATACTACACTCCCTGTACATGTTTGAGAGCAGGTTGTGTCATGTTAGGCATCCCTGTTACTATATGAGTGAGTCAGAGAGGGGTATCATTTCCAGGGTTCCTACTGAGCCAGTGTATGTGCTATGCGTTGCCTCTTTGCCAAGGCCAGGGCATACTGGGCACGCCTCCTTCTGCCTACTGCGGCAGGCTCAGGTTGTTCCTCCTCCGAGTCACGCTCTGCCTGTGATGGCCTTGGCAATGGTGGGGGGCTGTTTGGCCCGGCCCTATGCTGGTCCTGCTGCAGCTGTTTTCACAAGATCATATTATGTAGCATAGCACATACCATGACAATTTGGGTACATGTAGTTGGTGTGTACTGCAAGGCTCCACCAGATGTGTCCAGACACCGGAACCATGACTTGAGCAGCCCAAACACACGCTCTATTACATTACGTGTTTGTGCGTGTGCCTCATTATGGTGTTCCTGTTCAGGTGTGTGTGCATTTCTGATGGGTGTCATCAGCCACGGCTCCAGTGCATAACCTGCATCCCCCACTAGGTGTCAATGTGGGATGTCCCCATTGGCAAATGTCTGGTACAGCTGCATCAAATGCCAGATATGGGAATCGTGATAACTCCTGGGGCAGCCAGTACACACATTCATTATTATGCCCTGGGCATCACACACGACCTGGCAGTTGATGGAGGGGAAGCCCTTGCGGTTAATGTAGGCCCTACCCCACTCACCGGCTGGTGCTTTAATGCGTATGTGCGTGCAGTCTATTGCACCCAGTACCTCAGGGTATTCCGCTATTTGCTGGAAGAGACGCATATTGCTGGCCAATACCTCACAGGCATTGGGGAAATATACATGATCACCGACATGTGCTGACATGGCATCCAGGAACTGGTGTAGTACCCTGGAGGCTGATGCCTGTGATATCCCCATCATATCACCAGTTGGTCTCTGGAAGGTACCTGTTGCTAGTATTCTTAGGCCAACACATACCTTGGTTTCCAGTGGGATGGGTTCCAATCTGTTTGTTCTGTGTGTGAGGCATGGCCTGCACAGCTCAACAATTTGCTGCAGGAGCTCTCTGTCCACTCTATAGCGCTCTACTATCTCCAGCTCATGTAACCTGTGGTAGGTGACCCTGGGCCTGTACACTCTTCTCTGTCTCCTCACTGTGGGTTGTCTGGCACCATCTGCATTGTCACCACCCTCAGCAAGTCGCCTATGTCTCATTATGACAGCTGTGGCAGCCCCTAAAATTTCTGCTCTGAGTGAAGCTTTTTCAGTTTTCACTTCTATTAGCTTACTCCTGTCTTGCAGTGTCTCTTAATGGAAACATCCTGCACTACTGTTTGCAGAGTTTTAAGTGCTGGGCTGGGCTACTATTCTTCCTGTGTAATTGCCTGCTTCTAATTATTTTCACCTGTTAGCTTCAGCAGTTATCCCTGCTAGCTTCCTATTAATTCTGTTGCTTCCTTTTTCCTCTCTGTTTCCTCAGGGGGGAGCAACGTGCATAGTATCTGAAACACGCTCACAGTGGCTTACACGCGCGCACACGTGCTTACACGGTTCAGAATCTACTTATTCGGGTTTACACGCGCATACACCCGCGCAAACACTGTTACACATCTGTCAACAGCCTCCAACATACTCAGACTGCCTTACACGCGTGCACACCCGCGCAAACAGTGTTAAACATCTCCCAACATGCTCCCACATGCTCACACTGCCTTACACGTGCACACACTGTCCTACTCGTGCTTCATGGCATGCACACGTGTGCATACACGGCCAGCAAGAAACTTTGGTGTAGGTAACAGTGTACACCTTCCATTTCTTGACTTTCCATGACTTATCTAGTGGCACACCTCTTTCCATGATCTGTGCCTGTCATCTGTCATGTTACACTGGCCTCCAATGAACTGCATTTCTTTCTACCATTTCCCCCCTGTGATGTCACCTATCTCCTACTCTATTCCTCCCCCTTTTGTATCTCTTACACTACTCAGACTGTGCTCATTTGGTATGTGACTGTGAGATTCAGTATCCGAACCCTCATTTACATGAGATTGCCTACTAATGCTTAGTTACATGTCTTAGACTCAGCTTCCCCCCTTAGCAACCACTACACAGTGGCCATGTTGGTTTTGGTCTGCTGGTCCCTGCATTGTCATTCCATGTATTGCATGAAACCCACATTTGTGGGTTTATAACCTTCTTTTTTATGGTTTTATACAGCGCAGCCCGTTTGTGCGGGGCTGCGCTGGGTTTAAACATCGCCAAAAAAAAATTATATTTTTAATATTTTTGCATCGGGTTATCTTGCCAATGGCCACATATTTGGCCATTGGCATGCTGCCTGAGTCATATGCAACCTTTATTTGGAGCTGACATCGCTCCGTTGTGGAATTTCCAGAAATGTACTCACTTGTCAGCTGAGTACATTTCTGCAGCTAAAACGTCTCCTACACGGACTGGTTTCTGCTTCGTGGATCGCTAATATACCTCATTTGCATACCTTTCGGATGCAAGTGAGGTATTTAGCATGTCCACGCCCAGTCCGTGTAAGAGACATTTTAGCTGGTCTCTTACATGGAGCTTAGGGCTGTTCCTGGATCGCGAGGCTTGCATGGAGTGTTGCACGTCTCTTACACTCCGTGCAAGCCTTCGTGAATCATGCCCTTTGACTAGTCCTTTTAATACACAGATTTTATTTTACAGAAGGTTTGTGGATGATTTGTTTTTGATTTGGAAAGATACCAGTGATGAACTTTTATAGTTATAGTGATAATACTATGACATTCCTTAAATTTGTTATTAATTTTTTGAAGGTATAAATACTTTTTTGGATGTTCTGATAAAGGTCTCAGATGATGGCACAATGGATACCATGTTCTATAGAAAATCATATTATAGAAATTATTTTTTGCATCGCAGTAGCATGCATCCACAATACATATTTGATAACATTGTACAAGGTCAAGGTCTAGGAATTTCCAGAGTTAATGCCAACAATAAGAATTTTGAAAAGGAGATAGTATATTTAGAAGAGAAATTAGTGGTAAGGGGATATAATAAGAATGAAGTACATAGTATGTTAGAAGGAGTGGATAGAAATAGGTCTGATAGGGGTAGGCCATATTTTTCATCACATTCCCCACCAGTACGCCGTAAGCAAGTTAGTAGTAATAGATGCAGAGTGCCAGTTATGTACTCTAGCAACACAAAATATGGTTTAGATGTTATCAAAATGCTTTGGCCCATTATGACAATGAACCTAGGACTGAAAGAGATAATAGGAGACTATCCTAGCTTTGTTTATAAGAAAAAAAGATGTTTAAAACAAATGTTATTTTACCCAAAAAAGCTTATCAGTGGCAGACCATGATAGAATGACTGATAAAGCTGTGAAAAGACCATGCCATTCTTGTAATTACTGTAATTTTTTAGACAGTTCAGGTGTGTTTTTTCACCCAGATCAGAAGATAAAGTATGTGTTCAGCATTTCTGCTACTTGCAACACTGAACACATTTGGCTTGCTGCATTGTATGCATCAAATTTTATATAGGTAAAACTGACAAGGTACTAAAAGATCGTATAAGTGAGCATTTATACAACATTATAAATGGTTCTGAATAATGCCCTATCTAAACATGTTTAAGAAACTTCAACAGCACATGGTTTTAAATTTCAGATTATAGGTAAACTTGAGGTGAATCAACGAAAAGGTGACATAAGAAATCTAACTGAATGCTTGGAAAGTAAATGGATAGCAAGGTTAAGAGCTGATTATGGTTCAGGTTTAAATGAGAAAGTACCTATTAAACCTATGTTGAAGGCACATCCAGTTTTTCAACAGAACATGCTGGAGGGACAGGTTCATAAACCAGAGACTGCCCTTGCTCTGCAATAGACTTCCCATACATGTCAAGCAGAGCACCTCACTGGCCCTCTTCAAGAGAAATCTTGATGAGTAGATGGAAAATAGAAAGTTCACCCCGGGATCACTCCAGTGGTTCCACTTGATAGAGACACTGGGAACTAACATCGGGCGGCACAATGCCAGGGCACAGACTCCAGGGCCATTAGCCTAGTACACACCTATGAACCTATATCATGTAGGCTACTGCATTGTGAATTGCATTGTGTATGCTATTTGCTTCTATGTTTTATGTTAAGTCTTCTTTAAGAGTTAATTGGCTTGTTAAACATGTGATTAGGTGTGTATACAAGCTGCTTCTTCAGCTTTAGTTTTTTTAAATATTTGATGAAGCAGCATCTATAGCTGTGAAAGTGCTCATTTCATTCTGCAATAAACATTTATTATTTTATGAAAGCAGCCTGTTTTTCATCTCTACACAGTTTTTTGCTTTGGATTTTACTATTTGCTGTGTTTCTTGGGACATTTACTGAGCATTTGCAGGTCTCTGAACTTTTTTAATTACATTTGTAGTATGTTGACATTGTTTGAGGATCCAATCATTGCACCCAGTTTGCAGTCATCAGGCCAGAGCACATCTTTTTTCACCAGATTTTCTGAGAAATACATTCCAAACAGTAAGGGGCCCAACACAGACCCTTGTGGGATACCACTGGTAACAGGTCTGTTGGTAGAGGTGGAATCCCCACCTAAGGCTGTATGCATTCTTTTGGGGAGCCAGTTGGCGACCTATCTAATTATATATGGGTTAATCCGTAGGAGTTCTGCAATGAAGCCTCAGTGGGCGATTGTGTCAAAGCCCTTGGCCAAGTTGAGATAGGCAGTATGTGCTGATTTGCCTTCATCCAGGGCTTTGCTGACCCTCTCAAAGAATTCCACTAGGTTTAACAGGCATGATGTGCCTTTGACAAAGCCAAACTGTGTCGGGTGAAGAGTTTGAATGTCACCAATGTCCTTGTTGATAAGGTCCGAGATGATTCTCTCCATGGCCTTACAGACAAGGCTAGTCAGGCTTATGGGTGTATAGTTCCCTGGGTCAGTTGAGAGACCCCTCTCTTTCAAAAGAGTATTATGGTTGCTGTTTTCCCTCTGTCGGGACAAGGTCAGTGTTTAAACTGTGGTTGAAGACAGTATCCAGTGGTTCTGCTAACTCTTTCTTTAGACTGTTTAGTAAGCTGCCTGGGATGTTATCCGGTCCCATAGATACTGTATTTTTGGCATTGATGAGTGCAGTTATGACAGGTTATTTAGAGATAATAGGTAGATAACTATTGACAGGTATGCTATAGGGTATGATCATTGGAGACAGGGGTGTGAAATTGTTGCCGAACCTGTCTGCTAACAGGTTGGCTATGTCTTCAGGTCCAGTATGATTGGTACCATCCACTCTGATTTTGGTGTAAAGCCAGGCCTTCCCTTTTACATTAGACATAACTAAAAAATGCCTTGTGATTCTCCTTAGCTATGGATGCTAATTTAGTTTTGTAATTAGCTTTAGAGGCCTTTACATGCTTGTTCTTCTGCTGAGACTTTTTTGTTGTTGTGTCTTTTGGCTTTTCCTGGTTAGGGGTCACCACAGTGGAACTCCGGTCCACTAATGATTGGCAGTAGATTTTTACGTGCCGTGTTGCTGGCCCTGATGCACAACCTTCAACGAAGGTATGCCCATTCATGCATGTTTCCACACAGAAGACGCTCTAGCTGAGAATCTTACTGTGAGGTGACAACACTACCGCAGCACCACCACTCTGCTGAGACTATTCCCTCATATTTCTGGACACCAGTTTCTTTATCTTGTTCTATAGCACCTCACCTAAGTGTCATGTTTAATCATACCCTCACCTCAGGCTTCGTGCCCACTGAGTGGCGCACAGCTACAGTTATCCCACTCCACAAGGGGGGGATCCACCTTGGATCCTGGGAACTACTACCCCATCAGTCTGATGAGCCTGATCTGCAAGGCCATAGAACGTATTATCATGGAACTTATAAACAAAGACATTGGCAACCTTCAAACACTGGACCCCACCCAGTTTGGGTTTGTGAAGGGTCGAACCTGATTGACATCTTCAAATCAGTCTTCAGAGCTGTGGACGAGGGTAAGGCAGTCCACACAGCCTATCTGGACCTCGCCAAGGCCTTTGACACCACCCCCCACTCTGGAATCATAGATAAACTTACGAAGCTGGGAATTAATCCCTACGTCACTTGATGGGTTGCCAACTGGCTTATTGACAGAACCCACATTGTAAAAGTAGCTGACTCAAAATCCAGCTCCAGACAAGTGACAAGTGGAGTACCTCAGGGTTCAGTCCTGGGACCGCTCTTGTTTGGTATCTACTTCTCTGAAGTACAGGCCAACACTAAGGGACTCTAGCTAACAAAGTTTGCAGATAACTACAAACTGGGAGCCATTATTGAATCCCAAATTATGTGGATACTCTACAAAAGGGCCTTACAGAAACAGATGTTTGGTGCCAGAGCCATGGGCTCAAGCTCAATGACAAGAAATGTATAGTTATCCCCATTTGGAAAAAAAACATGCACCCGTGAATTACCACATAGGTGGCAGTACACTAAACACTGATTTAGGGACACATGTGGACAGTGGTCTCACCTTCAATAACCATATCACCACAACAGTCAGGAAATACTTTTATGTGGCACACTTCATCACTAAGGACTTTTCATCCAGAAAAAAGGAGGTCATTGTCCCACTGTACTCATCCCTCATTAGACCCATTATAGAATACAACGCCCCATTTGGTATGTACCTCTCAAGACATCTGCAACAACTGTGAAGGCCGCAGAAATACCTCACTAAAAGAATCACAGGCCTAAAGCAGATGCCCTATGCTGACCACCTTAAAAAACTCCACCTATACTCTGTCGCATGTCGTCTACTCAGAGGCGATCTCTGCTTAACATACAAGGCCATGTCAAACCCAGAGCTGTTGGACATGCTACACTTAAAGAAATCCCAATCCCTCAGAGCCACACACTCCAGGGATCTAAACCTTATCATCACAATAAACAAAACATGCTGGAGGGATAGGTTCCTGACCCAGAGACTGCCCAGACTCTGGAATAGACTGCCCATACATGTCAAGCAGAGTGCCTCTTTGGCCCTCTTCAAAAGGAACCTTGATGATTGGATGGGAGAAAGGAAATTTACCCCGGGGATCATGTCACTCACCCTGCTAGATAGGGGTCCAGAGAAGTAAATAGTGTGGGAAGAAATAGCCGGGAATTGTTATGGCTAGGCTTGTATAGGCCCTAGGGCTGATGGCCTAGTACCAACCTATGAACCTATGAACCTATAGTCTATTTATTCTAGATGTTTATTTTTTTGAGCAAATTTTGATCCGTTCTGGTACAGCTAAGTCTATACACTTGTAAAAGTGTTTATACAGGACATTTGTGTACACCTCTGTATAGAAATCTTTACTTTCAGCGATGACAGTAGGTTTGAAATTATATATGCCATCACTTGGGAAGCTATAGTTTGCTTTACAGAATTTTTTCCACCTTTTGGATCCTGAGGGGGGTCAGCTACAATTGTTACATTGAACGTGACTGATTTATGGTTAGACCTTACCAGGCAGGGTCTCTCACATGGGCTGGTGTAGTGATCTTCCATATCGGTGAGTACTAGGTCAAGAACATTTGAGTCCCTTGTGAAGATGCAGGCTAATTGTTCCAGAGAATTTGTGTTTTCAAAGTGCGGGAACCTTAGAGTGAGCGTATTTGAGCTCATATATGCATCCCAATCAATGGAAGGATTGTTAAAGGGACCCTTGCCTAGGGTGTTTGGCTGTATTATGCATAACTCAAGTAGGTTCAGGAAGGCACTGTCTGTTTTTTATGGATCATGTTAGTAGATCTGTAGCTAATGCTCCACAAAAAGAATAAATCCACAAACTTGCAAGATAGTAATGCAAGCTTTTTATTCCATAAAGCGCTTTTCATCTGGCTGGATAGCTAGACTTCTTCAGATGCAATTAAATATTCAAAACACAGTATATAACATGAACATCAGTCAGCTGATCCACCCTACTAATTAGAATAGTTGATCAACACCAACCAATGCATATACATACCCTCACAGCCTAAGCCAAAATGCCTTAAACACACATACCATGAATTATATCTGCTTCTAGATAAATTAAAACCTACTAACATATTTATTAATTTAAATCATAATTTATATATCTATAAATATTCTAAAAACATTCTAAAAACGTATACAATACTTAATATACTATATGAAAAGTATAGAAGTCAGAAACCATACATATATATGAGTTTCTGACTTTAATTATGTACATACTCCATTTTTAAAGCAGTTTTTTAAAAACCTTTTAGGGCAGAAATGTATATTATTCTACATAGCAAACATTTTATGAGTTTTACATGTTATGCAAATTATATTATAATATTTTACTAAATAGAGTTGTCCCAGTAGGAGCGATGTATGAGTTATGCATCATTAGTTTAACTGTTTTAGTTTGTTTAAATTACATGTTTTTTAGAGCATGTCTGTGTGACTGCATAAACAACAGCTTCCCAAGTAGGAACTGCCTGCATTGAATGCAATTTCTGATTTAGACTCCTAGCATTAAGCAGCATAACCCTGAGTTTGTCTTTTGAGTATATTTTTATGCCAGTAACGTTGTTCTTATGACATTGCCTAAAAAAGTCACTCTGGGGGAGGCAAGTGCCTTGGTCACTAACCAAAAGGCAAGAAGTGACAGATGAAGACCATCCCTGGCAAAGCAGGGTGGTCTGTCGACCATATCATCCCAGCCTGACAACTACTGGATCCCACTGGAGTGACACCAGTAGCTAAGCCAATTGTTGAAGTTGAAAATTCTTTTGTTTGTATTCAGGCATCATCCTGGGTGAAGATAGAATACTGCTTAGGGCTACAGACATACCTGTCTGGGACACATAATCTGAGAGGTCAGTCATATCTCTCTTCACATAGTCCAGTGAGGTAGATCTCAAGTAATTTACTCCAACATGGAGTACGACAGAGGTGTAACTGTGGTTGTTGTTGAGAAAATTGAGTGCGTGCATGACTTTACAAATCCTGGCACCTGACAGGCAGCTGACTATGACTTTCTTCTTGTACAATCTGGTGAGTGGGACAACTGTGTGTCTCACTATGGATTCGCCTATGACCAAGACATTGATTTTGAGGTGTTTTGCCTTAAGGGCTTAATGGGTAAGACACTTATTTGTTTGTTCTTATGTGTAGTGGGTTCCATTGGGACTGTCATGTGTGCGGAAGGTTTGCATTTATGAGGTCTCTGCTCTTTTGGTAGGCTTCTATTGAGTACCCATGTGTATGTGGTTTTATGTGTTGTGAACTTGGTTTGTTGAAATGTGTGTGCTGACAACCTGTTTGACATCTGGTTTGTTGTTACCTGAGAGAAAGAGCATTTATTTTAGATTTATTGTATACTTGTATCTTTCACATATTGTATTGGTAAGTTTAAGGAGTACATGCTTATCAATCTACATGACGCAATAGAAACCTATCTGTATAAAAACACAAGTACCCTTATTAAACACATTTAGATGGCCATTGTTAGCTGAGTGAGCAGCGATAACTGGGCCTGTCTATGAGGGACATAGGTGCCACCCCAGAGGCTGTAATAGGCTCCCACTGCATGTGAAGTAGTGCTCCTCAAAGACCCTGTTCAATTGCAACTTTGATTACTGGTTGGGTGATCTCTGAGCTGGTACCTATGTCTGTCATGGACAAGGCCAGATGGCGCAGCTCACAAACATGTTCTGCTAAAAAGAACTATCCAACTATGCTCAGTAAGAGTACTTGTGTTTATACACAGTTAGGCTTCTCTGCACCCTAGTGCTATTAGGCTTGTAGCCTGATATGAACCTATAAAGCTATGTGCCTATGCAAGACTCACAAACTGTTGTCCCCCACATGGCCTGCTAATGTCATCTGCTATATGTTCACCTGCACTTTTGTATGAGTCAGACTTGAGCTGTGGCATTTGTGTTATGTACTGTGGTCTGTAGTCTATATAGTTAGATAGGTAGGGGTTCTCATCTTACTGAAGTCCACTGGGTGGGTGGATGGTTGTCTAGACAGCAAAGTAGATGTGTGCATCTTACAGTTACTTGTCCACTGTCATGCAATAACAGTATTTTGATACTTGCTCATGCCTACACATCCATTTCATACAGGCCTCCTAGCCTCTTGTCTCCCACATGGCCTGCTAATGTCATCTTCTATAAGTTCACCTCCAGTCCTGTGTAAGTCAGACTTGAGCTTTGGCGCTTCCATTATGTACTGTGTTCTGTAGTCTGTGTACTTGGATAAGCAGAGATTCTGTTCTCACAGCAGTCAACTGGGTGTGTATGTATTTAAACAGCAGAACAGATATGTGTATTCTACAGTTACTTCATCATGTGATGATAGTAAGAGCTGATGTGTGTATCTTACAGTTACTTTTCCACTGCCATGCAATGACAGTATTTTGATACTTGCTTATGCCTACATATTCATTTCATATAGGCCTCTCATCCTCTTGTCTCCCACATGGCCTACTGATGTCATCTACTATAAGTTCACCTGCACTTCTGTGTAAATCAGACTTGATGTGTGGTGCTTGCGTTAAGTACTTTGTTCTGTAGTCTGTGCATTTAGACAGGTAGGGGTTATATTATCATTGTAGTCAAGTGTGTGTGTGTGTGTGTGTGTGTGTGTGTGTGTGTGTGTGTGTGTGTGTGTGTTTGTACTGTTGCTTGACATTACAGAGAGCTTTTTACACCATCATGTGGGACACTGTTATCTTGTCCTTAGCAGATACTACTGATGTCATCATCTATAAAGTGTTGTCTGACACACTCCAAGACAGTCTTGTGTTGTGGTGCTTGCATAAAGTGCTGTGCTTTGTAGTCTGTGTATCTAGGTAGGTAGGGGTTCTATTCTCACTATAGTCAACTGGATGTGTGGGTGTGAACTGTTGCTTGACATTATAGAAAACAATTTACATCAGTATATGGGTCAGTGTTATCTTGACCTCAACAGACACTGCTGGTGTCATCAGCTATATTACAATTTTGGATATGCAGTACTTTCACTAGGGCAGTGTCAGAGACTGGCCTGGGGTTCATGCAGAGGTCATGTCATCCTATAAAATAAAGTTTACAGTGACCTGGCTTTTAATCTATCCACATACATCATGGCATGGTGTGTAAGCCCTGTGTTATCTTGCTGAGAAAGCCCTGTGGTGTCTCCAGCTGCTACATGTGTCTAGTGAGGTACATGTAAAAAAGAGCATTATAGTCTACTAGTGTTGGAATGAGGTTTAGCTACAGTGCTGTCATATAATCCTAAGATGTCAGTATGATAGTGTGACTTATTATGTGCACAACATAGGCTTTCAATAGCAGTATGGACACTTGGTGGTCAAACTTCAGATTGCTATCTACATGTGTTCCCAGTGCTTGTATCACTAGGTTTCTACATAGCAGGACTGTTGTCAGTGCTGTAATTAACATGGAACTCCACTTTTCAGATGGGCAACATTACAAACAGACATTTCTGCATTTATTTGTAGATTGTGTGCCTTTGTCATCATTCGCTTGTGTGTATTAGCTCATCCTGTACTGTGTTATCACCATTGGTGGAGTCAATTATTGCACATAGTATGCAAAAATCAGCAAACTTGACAAGCCAAAGGCCAGGTACTTTATCCTGAACTGTCAAGAAATACAGTTCAAACAGTGAAGGGCCAAGCATGGATCACAGGGGTTTGCCAATGGTGACAGCTCTACTGGTACAAGTTTATTTACCAGCTGTCACACAATGTGTTCTTTCAGTGAGCCAATTACTTGGGGGTTTTCTCAATGATACCTGCATGTCTGATTGTGTCAAAACTCTATGACAGATCACAAGATAACAATAGGCAGTATGCACTGCTTTACCTTCCTCCAGGCCTATCACATGGAATCAATGTGCTGTGACGACATCACAGATTACCTATGGTGTGACCCAGCACATACACCTTCCTGATACAGTGGAATACACAGTTCAACACACCCTCCACATGGCCTATGTTCCCATACAAGCGTGTACATCAACATGCATGAACCTGTGTTGGGGGGACAGCACCTGATGCATGCATGTATAAAGACATCCTGACTCTCCTTGATTGTGAGGTAGACCAACATGTCATCATGGACCTCTTCTACAAGTATACTAGTAGTATTCCAGGTTTATGCAACAGACCTGCCTGAGTTGTTACTGCTACTTCAGGTCCATTACATCTGATAGATGTCCTCAAACAGGTCACCGAGGGCATGCATAGTGACAACAGTATCATCTTGTGGAACTTGAAAAATTAAGACATTTGACAAAAAGTCACATTGTGGTATTCAATCGACACTGTCACATGTGGCCGTAAACAGCTGTATCACCAAATTTTTATACCAGTGAATGACATACGTGGCATCTCACTATGTTGAAATGTGTGACGTGACATATATCTCAGGTCCAGTGATCAGGTCAGTACATCAGGTGTGTCTGATAGGCCCTTGTCTGTCCCTTAGTTAAGTGGTGGACATCACAGATGACATACACATGCTTTGTCCAAACAGCTGCCTGAAGGACTACAGCTTGTGGACAATCATTGACTCCAGTTTGTGATGTTAGTATAATACACACAGTATCAACACATACCAGAGACTGCTACCACAGTCATGCCAGCACTTGCATTGATGAGAAACATGGAGGAGTGTGTTGCACCCAACACCCAAGTATAACGTGGCCATCACACCCTATAATTAGACCAATAGATATGTGACCTGTGTCCTGGGGTAGACGGTAAATGATACATCCACTAGTTTGTGGTCACAATGTTGACTACTCCCTTGACTGTAACACAAGTGTTGGGTATGTGAAGGACATGCACATCAGAGGGGATACTAATATCATGACTGCCAGCCTTCATCACACCAATAACCGAGTACAATGCACCCTTCTCCATGTACCTCTATACACATATTCCAGTGATGTGTAACTGAAGTGTACCACCTTTGTCACAGTGTATTGTCACACAGCTTATAATCCATACCTAGGTATTCTTACTGGGGAATATACAGGACTGTTTGATGGTGCAGAACACCAATCAAGTTGTTACACCAGATGCATGTGTGCTGCCTTTTCACCTCATGCGCACACTGCATACATACAGTAGGTGTTTGACAACACTAATGACATGTATATAATTTGTGACAGTGTAAATTGTGCCATAGATATATGCCATGCACACAAGGTAACTAGCCTGTATTGGCTATACTGTCACATACAGGTATAGCACTGTCCCGCCTAGCACCTCTTGCAGATATTATGGTACCAGGATAGTGTGCAAGGTTACCCTCATAGAGTGTGGATGTATCATACCAGTTGTCCAGTGTGTGTGTGCAGGCTCATTTGATATTAGTCCACATCACATATGTTATGTCAGAGGCATGAGATTAATGGTGGTATTATTTAGATATTGTCAATAGTAGGCTCTTTTAATGTTTGCCATAATCCTTTACCTATGGCCACCATGCTGGAGACTTCTGCTGAGAGTACACTTATATTCAGGTATATGTACAGCTTCCCAATATGTGCCCTACTTCAGTTGTATGTCAGGTCCCTGATAGATGTCCTCTGCATTATTCATGTAAGGATGCTTATCTCACACACATTTTCTCCCCATTGTTATGTCACCTTGTGTGACAGTCACAGACAACACATTTTCACTGTACAGTCCATACTGTACCATATAGATACGTGCTTGGTGTTGCTGCTGCATCCATCTTCCATTGACATGTCCTCCTCTGCTGTACATGCAGGAATGTCACCTGTACTCTTCCCCTGTGTTTATTCCTACAGTTCATCTGTGTATCCCTATTCAATACACACACTTCCTCTGAGTCATAATTTTGCATGCCAGTCCCATGTCCTGTTACAGATCATTAACACAGCTTCAGTACACAGTGGCAGGAATGGGGAATACTCTGCACTGTAGGTACACTGTCCTATACTGTGTTTGGACCATACACTTCACAGTCATGCCTCTCAACTGTCTAGATATTCCCAGGATGTTCAGATGTTTTCCTTATCAAATATGTGAGTTTCTGCCATATCACTGGGTTGATCTCTGGACTGACATGACTCAATGTTACAGAGATTTGGGTGCATACCTCTCAACTGTCCTGATTTGTGCAGAATATCCAGTTTTTGTCTCATATTTATGATCTTTTCCTCAAAACATGTTGTTTCCTGACAAATCATTGGCATGTCATTGCAGCATGCAGTCAGTAATCGATGACTGATATTTGAGTTTCAAACTTCATGCTCTTCAAAAAGTTCATGCTAATGTACAACCTATATATTCCATCAAATTCATAAGTTTGGATGTGGAATATTAACAATGTATCCCTTTTTCTGGCCCTTTGTTCCCCCATGTTTATGGATTTGTCCACATCTAAACAATGAATGTAAGGAGACGTTAATGGTCCTATTTCTCACAAAAAGCACCGCATTAAGGTAACATTATTGTGAATGTGCCTTCTTCATGTCTAAAGGATTGCTTAACTGCAAAATAGAACAGAAAATAAACAAAATAAAACAGCCAGGCTTTACTAGGTTTAAACAGAAAAGGCCTGGTCAGAGTAGCATGTCTGTAAGTGTAGAACACACACGCTGCATTCTTCATGCCTAAAGGATCGTCTAACAGCATAATAAAAACGAAAATACAAACAACAGGCTTTACTAGTTTTTAACAGAAAACGTCTGATCAGAGTAGCGTGTCTGTAAGTGTAGAGTGCACACATGGAATCATTGACTAGAAAGCAACATATAGAGGTTGTTTAACCTAAAGATAGTTAAGTGTAGAAAAGCAAGTTGGATGTTGTTTTAAACTAAGACCCCCAGATCAAAGTAGCATTTCTGCTAGTTAATAGTGCATAAATTGAATCTTATTAGCTAGGATATTAAATAGAGAGGTGCTCATTCTTATAATCAGTAGACTACCGAGGTAGCGTTTCTGCAACTTTTTAACCAGTATATGCACTGGTTATTTGCTGGTCTACATCCTACAAAAGCTGTTCCATTTAATAAAGGGATAGCTCTGCTAGAATGGTGTTCCTGAAATGCCGACCGCATAAGCGTGGAATTTTGATGGCATACTTATCAGATACGCAGCATTAGTCCATTGATGTATTGTATAACACCTGAATTTCTTTCATAATAAGTCCATTTATACAAAGACTGCTGCTTTAATTTCCAATGCTGTGTGGCTATATATTGAACTATTTTAGACTGTTTTATTACATTTTTGTATTCTGACTGCATATATGCTGCATTGCTATGTTTTTTATACTATCTTTTTAATAACTGTATAACTGTGTCAATATGAAAGTTGTTTTGAACCTACTTAAGTATAATTAACTGGGTAATTAAATATACCTTGCTTTTTTCTATAATTACCTGATCGGAATTTGCAGAAAAGTAACTAGTTTTTACCTGGCAAATGGAATTATAAGTAATTTGTCTGGAACTGTTGTTTTTTTAAGGAAGTGTGTCTAACCTATAGTTTATTTGACCACCCTGTTTTCTTTCTCCCTTTATTGCATCTAGCTCTCCAACCTGCCAATCCTGTGCTAGGGTTTGGGAAACTGCCCTGTCCAACATTGCTGTCTCTTCCCCAAGCCAAGGAATACAGTCAAACCTCTCCCTGAGCATCAATCCCTTAAGGAAACAAGAAAGTACATTCACCACAGCTATAGTGTGTAAAGACTGTATATGTTTAACATCTCCTGGTTTTGAAATTATACTCCCTAGTCAGGCCAGCCAGCAGCCAAAGTATTCCCTTCTCCCAACTTCCATACCTTCCTCTCTCACAGCCTCTGATTTTTACTCCTGTTTTTCCCTCCTTTTTACCTTTAGATCAGCTAGCCCTACAAGTAGCCATGGTTGCAATACATCCTTTAGCCACTAGGTGGAATCCCCCTCCTAGGCCCATCTCCTTTATCATCCATCCAACTATCTTAACATTCAACTCTCAGGCACACAGATTTCTCCTACTTCTCTCTTTCAGTCCCAAACTATCCTTCTACTTTCTACTGTACATCACTCAACTGCCCTGCATAGTATCTCCCATACACTTAGCTGGGCAGGCAGAACTCCACTGATTGTTTTTCATAGAGTCAGTCCTTCACTGGCTCTACTCGCTTTGTTTGCCCTGTGGGCTCAGTCCGCTCCCCTACCCTGCCCCCAATTCCCACCCGCCCCCACTACTCCTACATTTATATACCCTGACCACTCCCACATCCATACAACCAACCACTCCCACATCCATACAACCAACCACATGATAGACCTCTTAAAGGTATACAACCAGACCCCTTAACAAACTACTTAATCAGCACTCTTCCTCTACAATAACATGTTTATAACACTCCATTATGGCATCTACCTCACCATTGCTTATGTTCCTACTATTATTCTCACTTCTAACTATTCTATCCATTCCTTATCTTTTTACATTCTATGAACACCTTAACTGACTAGGGTTCCAGTACCCCATAAGAAAAACCTCCACACCCACACTTGTAATCTCTAATAGCCATAATAACATACCCAGCACATCAAACTACCTACCAGCTAAATATCATAGAGTGGCTCACATTAAATGTCATAACTCAAGGGATAGGAAACTCCAGAACCTAATATTTAAACTTCTAAAATCTGAACAGAGACTACAAGTTCACTCCTTAATAGATGGTGATATCCACCCAAATCCAGGCCCAAATTCTACTACAACTATAGAGCCCCACATTTCAACCCCTGCTAACTCACATTTGCTTACTAGTCCCTCTAATTCACTCCTAATAGCCCATCTTAATATTCGGAGCATTAACAATAAGGTTGCCCACCTGCATGCTCTCATGGATGTATATTCATTTGACATCCTATGTCTCACTGAACCATGGCTCAAGGCAACAACACCAGACAATGAGGTAATACCACCCAGATATAATATCTTCAGACTAGACCGTAAAGCTAAAAAGGGTGGTGGAGTAGCTATACTATATAAATCTGGTTTACAAGTAACCTCCATAGAATCTAATCCACCCCTAGCCAGTAATGCAGAAATCCTTATTTACAAAATTCAGCTTAATAAATGTAAATCTATCTATATCATCTGCATTTATCTTCCCCCAGGCAATAACACTAACACCCTAGAGAATATCCTTAGTTGGCTCTCCACAAACTACCCACAGGAAACCATAGTACTTGGTGACTTTAATTTCAATTGGAAGAGGTTTACCACAGAACAGCTTTCTACCCATATAAACCTTTACGGGTTTACACAAACCATTACATCCCCCACAAGGACCAATAAAGTTAATAACAAGGAAAGCACCCTTGATTGGATCCTCATAAATAGTCACCACCAAAATTACATAGTAGGAACCCTCCCCGAAGACATAAGTGACCATTCTCTTACCTTCTTAATTAGAAATAAGAGTGACATTCCAAACCCAACCACATATAGAACAATAAGATCCAACAAATATTTCAACCCTGATACCTTTCAAACAGAACTTAAAGCATGTGATTGGTCTCCCCTAAAACAACTACCGTTAGAAGAAGCAGTTATATATTTCAGTTCTAAATTCTTAACTATTCTTGACCACCATGCACCAGCTCATACAATTAGAACTAGAGTTAAACCAGCCCCATGGCTTTCTAAAGCAACTAAACAAAAAACTCCTCCTTAGAAACAAAGTCTGGGCAAACTGGCACACTACTAAAGATCCTGCAGATCAATTAAAGTTTAGACAGCTAAGAAATGAAACAAAAAAAGCCATACAGTTGGACAAAAGTAATTTTTACTTTCAGCTCCAACAAACCCACGAAAACAAACCTCAAAAATTCTGGTCAGGCATTAATAAACTTCTACACCCAGGTTGATCACTCACACCCACCCCTTCAGGTTCTGATCACAGTAGTCCCAAGCAAATAGCCAACACTACCTTCAACACTTTCTTCACAGAGACCATTCAATCACTTGCCAATCAGCTATCCCCTGACACCTCATCTTCCACCACCTCAAACTCTAATACACCTCAATAATTTCACTTTCAACCTGTTCCCACATCCCTTATCTGTACCCTAAGTCAAAAACTTAAACCGATTACCCTCTCAGCAGATCTACTACCTGCAGAGTACCTACAAAAGCTGCAAAAGCCATAACCTACCCCGTATCCATCCTGATTAATAGAATCATTTCTGAAGGAAACATTCCATCAATCTGGAAAATTTCATATATTATCCCCCTGCATAAATGTGGTAACTCCAACGAATTATCAAACTATAGACCTATAGCC
>NC_056725.1:648375192-648555192 GCF_019279795.1 Protopterus annectens
TGTGTGTGTGTGTGTGTGTGTGTGTGTGTGTGTGCATGCATGCGTGCACAATATGGGTGCATGAAATTCATTATTTATAATACAATTAACATAGTAGAGTTAAGTATTATTAATGTATACATTCTAGTAAAAGTTGCTTAATGTTTTACTTATTCACTGTCACGCATTGGCTATGTGTTGCACATGCAATCTTTGTTAATGTCTTTATATCAGTGTTATTTTTCTTTGTATTGCTAAGCGCATTTATCACTTGTTATTACCTTTGCCAATGCAGCCCGAGTCATGGCTGGTGCAGACTCATTTTCCTTGTTATCAAAGTATAAATAAACATGAAATAGAAAAAAGGTGGATGGACATGACAGAAATTATTAAGGAACTAGTAAAGCACATTTTAATTCTGCATCATTCATGAGAGAGAAAAAAACTTCCCACTAAAGGCATTGGGTAGTAGCAGATAGATTTACTTACTTGTCAGCTCTACATGATACAGCAAGGATCATTTACTGCAATGAGAGTTTTCACACCTCAGAATAAGAGTTTGGGGAAAGATCTGTCATTTCTTTTAGGGCTACAAAATAATACATTTGCAAAAGCCTTCTATTAACCAACTTTCTTTTACTGAAAGTAGCTAACAACTATTTATAGCATAGAACAAGACAGACACATAAATGAGGCTCAGTCAGGGAAACAGTAGCTCTGTTACAGAAGGTGTGTTAGATGACAATGCTTCATAGTCCTGCATGAGAAAACAACACCCCTTCCTTATGTCTAGCATGACTCGTATAAAGAGTACTTTAAATGTATTCTGTGAAGAAGGAATGAAAGCAATAAAACAAGATCACTTTACCAAGGCAGGCCCCATCATCCACCATTTTGAGGGAAACACATTAAAATCGTAAAAGAAGCACTTGCAGTGATTTTAATGCATTAAAATAGCACAGAAAACAAAGATACAATGAAAAAATATGTTTTTTTAGTTCTAAGTTGGCATTTTCCTTTAAGTTTATTCTGATTTGAAGCCAAGCAGCATTTGCTTGCAATAATATTATATTTTGATAAGCTGCATGTCTCATATTATTTAATTGATTTATTTTCTAGTTTATTTACTGGTCCGGTCCTGGACATGTTAGAAAAATGTTTTTTAATGGGAGTATCATGGATCAGAGTAAGCTTCAATTACATAAATATACCAATATGGCAAGGACTCAACTGCAAAAAAGTGTGAACCCAACAAAGGGACATAGACTGCAACCCTGCGGCATGAATGCATTTGTGCCTTCTTCAGTTTTACTGATCAGTATTACTTCTATATTTCAAGTAGATATATCAAAACTGAATCATGTAAATGTTTACTTGGGTTTTGGTATGGTAGCTTTATTTTGTTCAAACTACCCTTTAAATAGAAATACATGGATTGTTTACTGCACTTCTGCATTTCATGATAAGTGATGAAGTCCTCTGTAGTATTTTTCTGTAAGGCTGGTCATGGATCATTGTAGTGTGATCACATTACTAGATCACTTAATATAAGTTTTTACCTTCTACTGTAACAAAACATGTTACAGGTGGTATTCAGATCTAGTACTGATATTATTCTGCACATTTTAGAATACATCTTTTTCTCCTTTTTAGAATTCATTTTTTTGAAATATTGTGGATGTTATTTATTCCAGATAAGTCATGGGTCCTCACTTCCAGTTTTGAGTGATAAATATCAGTTTCCATCATTTATCAGGACTATCCAAAGTGTTTACCATCAACCATATGGTCTAGCTCAGTTAATCATGCATTTTCACTGGACATGGGTTGGGTTAGTTGCTGTAGATAATGATTTTGGTATACAAGGTAGCCAGCAACTCAAGGATGAGTTAACAAAATCAGGATTTTGCCTGGCTTTCTATGAAATTGTTCCTTCAGTAGTAACAAAGGAAAAGGCCTTCTCTATTGTTCAAATAATAAAGAAATCTGCTGCTACTGTTATAATAATTTATGCTTATGCAACACAAGTGATTCCATTAATGGAGGAAATTACCTTGCAAAATGTGTATGGAAAAGTGTGGATAGGAAGTTCCAGCTGGATACCTTCATCTGTTTTTACAAAGAGACATATCTGGAAGGAATTACACGGTACAGTTGGGCTTACAATATACAGTGGCAACATTCCTGGTTTGAAAGACTTTTTGTATAACATCCAACCCACCATGTTCCCAAATGACATATTTATACAAGAATTTTGGGAAACAGCTTTTCATTGTAAGTGGACAGGCAACACCACTGTTCAAACCAGGACTGCAAAGAAGGACAATAGTGACATTCTACACTGTTCTGGCAAAGAGGAATTATTTACTCTAGATGCAGCCTTATACCCAGTAGAAGAATTCCGATTTCAGTATACAATGTATAATGCAGTGCACACCCTTGCACATGCTTTACGCGACTTAAGAAACTGTCAAAAAAGCCAAGGACCATTTCTTAATGGGACATGTGCAAATGTTGCTTCCTTTCAGCCATGGCAAGTAAGAGACAGTTTAATGGTGTTTCTAGATGTTCAAAGTCATAGAAGTATGATTTCATGACAGACTCCTCTAGTTGTAAATGTGCGGTCAGAAAATAATAATTTCATGAGCAGTGTTTTAAAATTATTACATAATTGCATTCTAAATAGCATTGTATAGCTCCATTATTTTCATTTGGAATGTATACATTTTAATGATAGACATATATCTATCTATCTATGTATATATATATATATATATATATATATATAGATATATAGATATATAGCCTGGGTTATCTGGGATAGCTCTGCTGAGCAAAAGATGGACGTAAAACAAACCAACATGCCAAACATGAACTGAGAATTGCTACGCTTAATGTAGGTTCACTGACAGGAGACAGCTTGGAAGTGGATGACATGATGGTACGGAGGAGGCTGGACATCCTATGTATCCAAGAGACAAGATGGAAGGGCAGTGCAGCAAAGCCACTTGGCTTGGGATCTAGAGTCTACTACTCAGGTGGAGGGCAGGCCAAAAATGGTGTAGGAATTGTGGTGAGAGAGAGGCTTCAGAAGGCAGTAAGGGATATCATCAGAATTAATGACAGACTCATGGCAGCCAGACTCCAGTGTAATGATAGGGCAGTATTCATAATCTCAGCCTATGCCCCACAGCAGGGCTGTGATAGCAAGGAAAAGAATGCATTCATACAGCAGTTGCAGGACCTACTAGATAAAGCAGGATAACATGAATTGGTGTTGATAATCGGTGACTTGAATGCACATATCTGGACAGACAGAACTAGATATGAGGACTGCCTGGGTCTACATGGGTGGGGCAATAGGAATAAAGATGAAGAAGCCATTCTAGACTTCTGTCTGGCAAATGGCTTGGTAGTACCCAACACATGGTTCAGAAAAAGAGACAGTCACAAGATCACATACAAGAGTAGTCAACATGCAACTCAGGTACACTTCCTCCAAGTAAGGAAAAGGCACTGGGGTAGAATCCATGATTGCAAAGTCATCCCCAGTGAAACAGTTGGCCCACAGCATAAACTACTAATCAGCTGCAAGCAGTGGTCAGAAAAGGCTCTAAGGTCAACAGAGACCAGGCTGAAGACCTGGAAGTTGACTGGAGAGAAAGTACAACAGTTCAAGGAATTACTCAGGGTTCTAGCACCCCAAGAAGAGGAGGAAATAGGTGGAGTTGAGGAAGAATGTCAGCGCCTAAAAACAGCATGTGTTAGGGCTACAGAAAAGATATGTGGCTGAGCCAGGTATGGAAATAAAGTACATAAGGAAAGTTGGTAGTGGAAAGTAGAAGTCCAGGAAGTCATCAAAAGAAAGGAGTGCAGGAAGAAGTGGGAGACAGAAAAGACTGACCAGGCTAGGAGGGGTTACTGGTTGGCTAACAAAGAAGTTAAGAAAGAAGTCGCAATAGCAAAGAATAGTACATCGGAGGCACTGTACCAACTTCTGGAAAGTGACTCAGTAAGGGGCACAAAGAAACTATATCAGGTTGCAAAGCAAAGGCAGAAAGATAAAGAAGAGAGTCAGGCACCCTTCATAAGGGATGCCAGCAACAACCTGCTCACCAGTCCACAGGACATCAAAGGCAGATGGAAGGAGTATTTCCAGCAGCTTTTGAATGAAGAATACCCCACAGAAGCTGTACTGCCCCAGAAACAACCTACAATGAGAGAAGAAGAGGAGTCCATCCTAGAAGAAGTAAGAACAGCACTAAGGAAGATGAAGTCAGGGAAAGCAGCAGGCTCAGATGAGGTTACAGCAGATATGATAAAGATGCTGGGTGAGATAGGGGAGAAATGGCTCATGAGGGTACTAATAGCAGTGTGAAGAGAAAGGCGTGTCCCAGATGACTGGGGAATAAGCATACTTATGCCAGTGTACAAGAACAAAGGGGACATCCACAACTGTGGGCAGTACAGAGGTGTCAAACTCCCTGTCACATTGCATGAAAGTTCTGGAGAGGGGGATTGATAAACGGATATGCAAAGTAGTAGAATCTAAGATGGGAGATGAACAGTTTGTATTCAGATCAGGATGCAGCACAATTGAATCAATGTTTACATTGAGAAAGATACTTGAGAAGAAGCTAGAGATGAGGAGAGAGTCCAAATGGGCATTCCTAGACTTGGGAGAAAGCATATGACAAGGTCCCAAGAAAGCTGACCTGGGCAGTACTGCGGTGGTTTGAAGTCCCAGAAACATTAGTAGAATTAGTGCAGGCTGTGTACAAAAACCCAATGAGTCAAGTACGAACAGTGTTCAGCCTCACAGAGGGGTTCCCAGTATGAGTGGGTGTACATCAGGGTTCCGCTCTGAACCCACTGCTGTTCACACTGGTGATGGACTACATTAGCAAACAGGTCAGTGGGATCAACAAAGCTGCTGTATGCAGATGATGTGGCAGTACAGGCAGACTCTGAGCTAGAACTTCAGCAAAGGATAAGAGAATGGAATGCAAATCTGAAGGCACATGGGATGAAACTAAGCACAGATATGATGGTGGTAATGGCAGCAAATTGGGGAAATCAGAAGAAGCTGAGAATAGAGAGAGAAGGGAAGATAGTCTAACAGATAAACAGCTTCAAGTATCGGGGAGGGGTAGCTGAGGAGAAAGGTAGTCTGAATGAAAAGTTCAAAGCTAGAATCAGAGGGGCTGCAGCCAACTGCATAGAGTATCAGGTGTAGTCTATGACAGAAGAATGCCAAAGAAGCTGAAGAGTAAGGTGTACAAGACAGTGGTGCGACCAGTACTACTGTATGGTACAGAAACCTGGGCAGTAAAGGCTGAACAGATGAAGAAGCTAGAGGTGATGGAAATGAATTGCCTAAGAAAGGAGGTAGGATGCACACTGTGGGATAGATGAAGAAATGAAAGATAAGAGTAGAAGCTAAAGTAGCTCTAATTGCAAAAAAGATCAAAGAGAACAGATTACGGTGGTTTGGGCACATGTGTAGAAAAGCTGAAGACAATCTGGTGAGGAAGATTTGGGACAGACAGGAAGAAGGTAAGAAGAGACAAGGATGTCCAGCAAAGAGGTGGATGGATTGTGTGAAAGAAGATCTGCGACAATCAGGCATGAGGGTTGAAGAAGGCAGGAGTGTGGCACTGAACTGAGAGAGTTGGCGACAGTTAACACGATACCCCAACCCCATGTAGAAAAATGGGAAAAAGGGGACTGCTGCTATATACATATATATATCAAATTTCAAATGACCAGAATCCCAAATCCCAAAATCTCGAGAACAGAATAGCAAAAGATCATTTCGCTGAAAGTTTAAATTATTGACTGTTAGAATGCCGTAATGATTTTACGTTTTGTGCAGTATCCCTTTAAGGTTTTATAGTGTGCAAGAAAAAATATAGCAGCCATTGGGTGTTGACAGAGTGAAACACTGGGTAGGTATGAAATATGTTTGTCTTTCAAGTGGAGGTGTGAAGGAAATGTTATAGGTAGTGTTGTTTTTTCATGCTTAATAAGTAGTACATTGGTAAGGAAGATCCTTGTATTTACATATTTGATTGTGTTGAACCTAGGATGTGTTGCCATAACAGTGCAGAATGGTAGATTTACCTTTTTTCCAGTGTAGTGTGATCTTGGAGTTGATATATTAAATTAGCAGGGGGAAAGGGGGGGCGCAGGGGGGCTTGCCTCTTCTGCTTAAGTGAAAAGAATTAGATAGGTGTTTGTTTTTAGTGTGTGGTGTATTTCACAGTGATGCAGTGTTGGAAGGTTAGTTTTGTTTTTTTGTTTTTTGATGTTTTGAGTTACTGTGTTTTAAACTTTCAGCAAATTGAACTTTCACTGTTCTAGTCTTAACATTTTGGGATTTGGGATTTTGGTAATTCAAAATTTGAAAGTAGAGCCATATATATATATATATATATATATATATATATATATATATATATATATATATATATAAAATATATATTATAGGTTCATAGGTTCATAAGTTCATAGGTAGGTAATAGGCTATCGGCCCTGGGGCCTATACAAGCCCAGCCAAAAAGGTACCCTGGCTTTTGCCACCCAAGAAAATTATTTTCCTGTGCCACTGTTGAGCAGAGCCACAGAGGTGAACCCCGGGGTGAATTTCCTATTTCTCATCCAATCATCAAGATTTTTCTTGAAGAGTGCTAATGAGCTTTGTTTGATATAGATAGGTAGTTTATTCCAGAGTATGCGAAGGCTCTGGGACAGGAATCTATCCCTCTGGCATTTTCTGTTTATTGTGGTGACAAGGTTTAGGTCCCTAGAGCGTGTAGCTCGGAGGGATTGGGATTTTTTTAAGTGGAGCATGTCCAACAGCTCTGGGTTTGACATAGCTTTGAATGTTAGGCAGAGATCACCGACGGAGTAAAGCTGGAGTTTTTTGTGACGGTCTTCATAGGGCATCTGTTTGAGGCTGGTAATCCTCTTTGTGAGGTATTTCTGCGGCCTTTCCAGTTGTTGTAGATGTCTTGTGAGGTACATACCAAAAGGGGCGTTGTACTCTATAATGGGTCTAATGAGTGATGAGTAGAGGGGAACAATTTCCTCTTTTTTCTGGATGAGAAACCTTTTGTGATGAGGTGTGCCACGTATAAGGATTTCCTGACTACTGTTGCAATGTGATTATCAAAGGAGAGGTTACTGTCCACCTATGTCCCAAGGTCTCTTATCACACTTTCGGTGTTATGTATACTACCGCTTATGTTGTAGTTCATGGGTACAGAGTTTTTACCAAAGGGGATGACAATGCACTTTTTGGCATTGAGCTTGAGGCCATGGCTTTGACACCGGGAATCTGTCTCAGTGAGGCCCTTTTGTAGGATGTCCACATTGTTAGGAGTTTCATATATATATATATATATATATATATATATATATATATATACTTTACAAGCTCGAAGTTTCAAAACGTCAAACTGCAAATGGTTGAGACCACAAGATCAAAGTTTTGAATCTTTGAAATTGTAGCAAAAAAAAAAAATAAAAACAAACAAAAAATGTTTTACATTTTTGGAGGGGGACAAGGCCCCCTGCACCCCCACCCCCCCCTAAATAAATTTACCAATTCCGAGATCACACTACAGTGAGGAAAATTGTACATTTCCTGTTCCTCGCTGTATGGCGATCTCCATTCCAAATGTTCAGAGTTTCATACTTTGATCTTATGGTCTTGACCATTTGCAGTTTGAAGTTTTGAAACGTCAAGCTTGTGAAGGGAACCCAGTTATATATATGTGTGTATGTATATGTATATATATATATATATATATATATATATATATATATATATATATATATATATATATACACACACACACACACACACACACACATACACACACACACACACACACAATTATAATATATAAAGCCCAGATACTCTCATATTCTATTTACATAATTCATTTTTATTTTCGGTGATTTATTAATAGTTTCAGAATTATAAAATATGTTGTATTGATAGAAAAAAGAAAAACATAATATATTACATTTTCTTGTTTTCTTTGCTAATTCAAAAATAGTTGTGGTAATATAAATTAAACATCCATCATTTTAGCTCTTCTTGGATGGTTTTTCTAAATTTATGTTTGTACAAGGTGTCTGTTTTGTGTTGTTAACAAGTTTGTGGAGAAATTAGGGGGGGGGTGATGCTTTGCATCCTCCTTGCTCATTTACAGTATGATAACAATGTCATTCTTTATGAAGCACATCTCAATTCATTCTATATATATGTTTATCCAGAACAACTGGTATGCAAGCAAGAGTCTGCTATCATGCTTTAGTCTACATTTATTTATGTGTGTTAAAAGAAACAGAAATTAGTCTTCTGTATTCTCCATCATAGCCACAGTCGTCATTAACATCAGCCTCCCCCCCTTTCGATTTTCAAAACATGCTCAGAGTATTGTGTCAGCTGCTGCTACCAGTCTCAATTCAGTGCCAGTTTCTTACTTTTTTCAACAGTCTTGCTTGTCACAGGCCTTCTATCATACAAACCATCCATCTCTTTGCTGCAGGTTCTCATTTCACATGCTTTCCTTCTGTCTCTCAAAAATCTTTTTCAGGAAGTTGCCTTCTGCTTTCCTGGACCTATGCCCAAACCACTGTAATCTATTTTCATTTGTCTTCTTTGCAATTGGAGCTACTTTGGGTTCTGTTCTAATTTCATCATTCATTTGTCTGTCCGACAGTGTGTATCTTACCTCCCATCTCAGACAGTTCATCTCCATCACCTTTGGTTTCCGTAACTTCTCTGTTTTCACTGCCCAGATTTCTCTACCATATAGTAGTACTGGTGGCACTACTATTTTATACACCTTACTTTTTGGCTTGTTTGCCATTCTTCTGTCATACACTACCCCTGACACTCTGTGCCAGCTGGCTGCAGACTCTCTGATTCTAGCTTTGACCTCCAGATCCAGACTTCCCTTCACCTCAACCACCCTCCCAGATGCTTGATAAATTTCCTGATTTTGTTGACTCGTCCTTGAGTTGCTGGCTACATTGCATACTAAAGTCATTGTCTACAGCAACTACCCCAACCCATGCCCAGCCATAAAGCATAATTAACTGAACTAGAACATATAGTTGATTCTAGCTTTGACCTCCTTATTCAGCCTCCCCTCCTCCACAACCATCCCTCCCAGATACTTGAAGCTGTTAACCTGTTTCTCTATTTTTCCTTTTATCTCAGTTTTCAGCTGCTTCCAATCTTCCCATTTGCTTCCACAGCAGCTGTCTTGCCTGTACTCATTGTCATCCCATGTGCTTCTGTTGTTAACAAAAAAGTATGTAGAAAGAAATATGTCTGATCCATTAAACAAGAAAGTTCAAAATGATTGTGTTTAGCTTTTGTCTTGTTTAAATAGCAGAATCTTGCATGCCTCTCCACTCAGTTATGATAGGCTGCTCTGAATTTCACATCACAAAGTGATGGGAAACAGTGCAGTCCATAGATACAAGTCACTAAAATCAGCTCCATCAAAAACATTAGTACCCTCTTTATAGCTATCATTTTCCTCAGTTGGTGCTCAACCTTGCTGCTATCTGTTGCACTATGAGCCTCAGTGCACTGCAAACTGCAGGATACCTACTATTTAAACTCTACTAGTGACTATTATATCCTCACTCTGTATCACTTAAATAACCTACTAAAACTTACATTCCTGCCCCTCCTTGCAGAAATGAAGCCTCTGACATTGACAGCCTAAGATGTTAAACTATTAAGTATCTGAGTGAAGCATTTCCTTCAGCTGCTGATGCCAACCTCCCTTCTAGCTCTGAACATCATTGTCTAACTCTTAGGTAACACCTGTGTCACTGATCAATCACAAGAAATAAACTCACCTGGCTGACATGGCTACCACATCTGCTTTTGTCCCATCTGCAGCTATCCTCATTTGCAAATACATTTTATAGATAAACTGCATGATTGATAACTGAGTTTGTATTTTACCCCTGTTTTTATATTGCTGCATTTATAATCTGCTTCTCCCAGGCTGGGTCTGAAAACTGTCCAGCTATACCAGTGCTTTACCCCAGTTAACAAATGACAAATACGCAAATAAATAAAAAAGTAGAAATATTCTAATAATTAGTGATTCAATTGTCAGGCACATAGTCACCATGTTAGTGAGGTTGGATAAGGACACAATAACAGCTACTTGTTTCTCTAGTGCCAGGATCCATGAAATCACAAGAGATCTTCAGTTTCTCATATAAAGTAAATATGAATATAACTTATTGGCTGTCCATATAGGCATAAATAGCTTGTGGCACTCAATCCTAAGGGACATACAGGGAGGCATGCTGAATCTCACCATGGATGTGTTAGATGGAAAGACTCTGAGCCTGAGTGGACTAGTGAATTTACCCTGAATGATAGCTAAATATAACCACTGGATGAAATCTTTCAATAATTTGTTAGCTGGAGTAATTTTGAGGAGGGGGGAAATTTGCCAGTCTGGAAGGAAATGTAAGATAGGACAATCTGTTTTGCTACAAATGTTCTAAATCTCTTGTTCCTTAGCTTTCTCTTAATGGCCAAAGCTTTAGCTAACCATTTAGTGCCTTGTTTAGACCAAGACTAACTAATGAAAATTCCAGCACAGAAAATAGTGACATTGCAAATCCTAATTCTGACCACATCAAGGTGGCTGCTTTCAGTACCAGCCCAATATAAGCCAGCACATTCTAGATCTGATCCTTACCAACACTGCCTTCAAACATAACTTTCAACTATCTAGAATTTTGCAGAATGTCCACATTTTTTCCTCATATCTTTAATCTATTTCCCATAAAATGTCTGGTTTTCTAGCAAATAACCGACTATTGGAATCACTAAATAATGACAAACATTTGAGTTTTAGACTTCAGGAAATGCATGCTAATGCAAAAACCTGTCATTCTAACAACTTTATAAGTTTATAAGACAATTATTTAAAATCTATCCCTGATTTTGGGCCTTGGTCTCACCACTATTATTTTAGGCTTGTCCAGATTTCTTGCACACAGATTGAGAGGTATGCCTTAAAACTGACCCTTTAGTATCTCTGTTTTTGATTAAATCATATCACAAATTAGTAACCCCCTCTTTGAAAACCACTATCCGCACAATGGCAAACAACTCTGGACTCAAGAACTTTAAACATACAAGCTTGCTTAAATTATGTGACAGTCTAGGTTTGCTTGCAGTATCACAACCCTATGAAACTGTAGGTGCTACTTTTTCTTCTGAACTCTATTCCCACATAAAAATGTATAGATCTGGCAGTGCCCTCCAGAACAAAAAGTATGAATGGAAATATGAAAATAATCCACCTTAGTAGTCCACCACTATAAATAAGGTGTATAACAAAATAAAGAAAACTTTTAAAGACCCATAACAAACATACTAACATTAAAGCCTTTTATCAAAAAAATCAACAAGGAGCTAAAACAATCTTCAAAAAGATCAAAGCTGAACATGAACTGAAACTGACATTGGAAGCCAAAGGTGACTACAGATTTTTCTTTAGGAAAGTAAAAAATAACATCTTACAATGTGCAGAACCAACTCAAAATAGCATTACCCACTCTGGTTCTAAAGGCATTACTAATATACTTGCAGACAGATTTAGTACTAACTTTACTCCAGAAGCAATCAATATTCCACAAATCCTTGACTCTCATTCACCCATTAAGATCACCTTGTAACAAGCCCTAGCTTCATAAAACTAAAAGCACTGCTTCCATTTTCCAGACAATTTACCTGGATGCCTAGTGCCTTACCTGGATGCTTAATTAACACTGTCAGTCATGCCCTTCCTGAACCCACTCTGCTGTTGTTTAACGTTAGCCTAACCACAGTGTACATCCTTGAAGTTTTGAAAACACCTACAGTAACGGCCCTGCACAAAGAGGGACCTACAACAGTGCTCAAAAATTACAGGGCCATCAGCCTAAAGAACCTAAATTATAAGGTCATGAAACATATAAATTCTGACATCACAAAATAGGATATTAAAAATCTCATACAATTGGTCTCACAACAATTAGATTTTGTAAAAGACAGATCTTGTTTCCTTAACCTGGTTAACTTCTTTGAGAAGATTACAGGGGCAGTAGACAGTGGTCACTCAGTCCAGACAATTTATCTAGAATTGGTCAAGGCCTTCAACATCACACGCCATGCTGGCATTGTAAACAAGAGCTAAAGGCAGACTCTTACATGGTATGATGAATTGCAAACTGTCTGAAGACCAGAACTCACACAAGAACTCCACAGAGATATGACATTCAGAGATTTCAGCAGGTGGGTTGATAGTTCCTTCATCTTTAACCACCATGTTGCAACAGTAGTTTGGAAATCCTTCTATCTAACATGACTGACTTCCTAAAATATATCAACTATGAAAAAGGATGTTATTGTCCCTCTTTACACTATCCTAATTAGACTCTTTGTTAAGTGCAATATCCCCATTGGCATGTAGCTTTCCAGGCATATTGTGCAACTAGAAATGTCCAGGTTCCCGAGACAGACTATAAGTTCTATCCCTATACATTGTCTCTTATAGACTCCTGTGTGGATATCTATGTCTGGAATTTCAAGCTGTCAATGACACAACCCTAATGGAGGTTTTCATACCTTCACAGGATAAATGACTCTGCAAACACCTAAAGCAAGGAGTTGAGCCTCTCCCAACATGCACATAAAACACATTAGAAGGACAGATTAATTAGTCATTGGTTGACCAATCTCTGGGACACATTGCCCATACGCATTAAGCAGAGTGACACCCTGGACTTCTTTAAGGCTAACCTTGACAGTTGGATGGATACCTACAAATTCATCCCATGCTTGAAATGCTTTGCCTTTCTGGAAATAGGGGTTGCATTTTGAGGGTAGTATTTGACAAGGCACACATGGTCTTCAGACTTACTTTCTTGCTTTCTAGTTCCTATGATCCTTTATCTTATCATCCTATGACTCATTTTTGTAGTTTCTTTTATCATGTTGTATTTTAAAGTTATCATATAGGTATGCTAAAAATGGAAATATATATAATTTGTCATCTTAACTCATTTGCAGCCAACAAAAAGGCAATCAAAAACAGTCATTAGTTTGACATTATTTTAGTGTTGAAGAAACTGGTCTGGGATCCAGAAACAGTTTGTATAATATGGAGTTGAAATATGTATGATGCTTCACTCTTTCTAAAAATCTGCAGAGACAGTCACAGCACAGTAAAAACATTCTATTTAAGTCAGAAAGGCTGATATTTCTACTATTCTCACAAAGAGTAGTGTCTAAATAAGGTCTACTGCAGTAGAAGCAGGATTCAATAATAGAATAGATAATCCCTCACAAAAAAGACAGAAATGGCAACAGAACAGTTTGGTTTTGTCAAAGGCAGATCTTATCTACTTAATCTGATTAACTTCTTTGAGAAGGTTTATTTAAAAAAAAACAGCAGTGTACAGCAGAGAAAGACAGAGATGTTAATAACAGCAAACATATTACTAACACATAACTTGGAAAAGTCATTGTGCACCATACTTGGATCTGAGGTATAGATAGGGTGGGGGAAATGCAGCAACCACCTGGGGTGCAAAGTGCTAAGGGACATGATCAGGAGATGCTGATTGTTCAATAATGCACTACCACTCTTACGAAATTAATATCGATAGCACATTTGTTGTCAAGGTATAAGCATTTTAGTGCTTTGTTTTTGGTATAAGACGTAGCAAGCCACTTGCTAAAAATGTAGCAAGCAATTTGATAAAAGTTTTAAACAAGAAACAGATTTTTTTCTGTCCTCAAGTACTTGGTCATCAAGTACGAGATAATTTTTTTTATTTTGATCCTCAACTCAAGTATGAGAGGACCTTTTTTATTGCTCCTCAACTTAAAGTTGTGGGAGTGCCAGATTGGAGATGAGCACAGAGTACCAGAATAGATAGGGACAGCTCTAGTGTATCTCTATGGCTGCTGAAGTGCTCCAACCCAAGAAACAGCTGTCTGGCTTTTGGACCACTGAAGATTCTTCTGGCATGTGTAGTTACTATGAGCTCTGTGACTATTTTTTCACCAGAATTTCAGCTATTCCACTTTGAACAAAGTGATTGTTGAAATACATCTTATTGAAAAATGATTCCTGGCCCTAATCTCGGACATGTTATTCTTTGGCATGGGTGTTTGAAAGTTGTAGTGAAGTTTGAACACTTTCTTTCCATTAACCTCCTGTAGAATGTGTTAGATATTGATTCAGAAGATGGAACAATGTTTAAATAATTATTCTTTTGATTATTCTATTAATAGTGATGCAAAACACAAATGTTTCCTTTGGCTCTAATCAGTATAATAGTCTGACAGTTGGTTTAGGAGATTAATAAGCTTGTTTCTTGTGGTCCAGTGGTCCCTGGTTTGATTCCCTTAGCCGCCATTGCTTAACTGTGTGACTTAGGACAAATCACTTAACCAGACACTGCTCCCAGGCTGAGTTTGGAAAAGGTCCATGGAGATCAGTGCTCTACCTGTAAAGAAAATAAAAATGGCAGCTTTTGACAAATAAGTAATAAAATATTGAGGTTTTTGTTGAGTACATGTGATTCCTTTGTAAAGAATTAGCTGAGATTCCCTGCTTCTGTGCTACTTTCCTCATGTACATATTCAGAAGGTAGTTCCTCAGATTAACTGTTTGATCCAATGTTCATGTGTGGATTAACACAGGATACCATTGCTGCCTGACAGGTAAGTAGTCTTATTACATCAATTTGGAAATTAAGTTAAGGACAGATGTCAATCTTTCCATGTTATCATGTAGTATAACATTTCTTCAATATACATACCTTGGAAACTATCTGTAAGTTAAAGGCCAATATGAATGTTCATATTTTATCACCTATTGTTAAATTTCTTCATTGTCTAAACATGACATATTAGAAATGTTGTGTTTTGTAAATTATCTGAAATGAGTAATACATGTTTTATTTTATTTGTTTACTTTTTTTGTTTAGCTCCTTCATTATGTAAGAAAAGTTCACTTTACAAATAGTGGTGGTGAAGAAGTGTTTTTTGATGAGAATGGCGATGTATCTGCTTCATTTGATATTTTAAATTGGCAATTAACTGAAGATGGAAATATGAGAAGTACAAAAGTGGGTTCGTACAATCCTAGTTTCAAAAAGCATCTGAGGCTCATAATCCATAATAGCTCTATTGTGTGGAGTGGAGAACATAAAGAGGTTTAATAATGTTTTTGTATATTTAATTTGGTTTTATCTGATTAACAATTCCTTTCATTGCCTGATATGTATTGCATATGTATTCATAGTACTATCAGAAGGAATGTACTGTTTATCAGGCTCACACCACTCACCTGTCCACCGCATGCCCTTATTCCCTCCATAACCTCTCCTCCATACCACTAATTCTATCCCTTTTAAATGACTCAGGAGTTTTATACTGCAGTAGCAGTTTATGAAGCTTTTTTTTCAATCAACAGCCACCTTTTATATCAAAAAGAAAAATGTATATGTTGTTATCCAACCTGAATGTGATGCCTTCTGTCTACAGAGCATGACCTTCCAGCACATTCCCTTTTCATTACTTTTCCTTCACTTGTACCAGTCTATTTGTTACGGTAGTACCATCATGTTCTTCTTCTTTTCCTTCTAGTCTTAACAAATTACAACCCAGACTTCATATTCCAGACATTTAATCCATTACTTTTATTGGCTCTTTTAAGTAACAGCATAACAGCATCAGGAGTCTTTGGGAGATACCCTCTAAGATTATGTGCATTATAGACTAATATACATCCATTTCATATTTTTTCTTAGTTCAATGTATGTTATCTGGTGTTTTCATGATTTCATGGTGTTATGTCTATGATGCGGAAATTCACTTCTGGTAAATTTCCGCTCTTTTTTGTTCTTAACAATGAAAAATTAGCCCATAATATGTTTGTGAATGAAATGTTCACCATATGGGTATAAATGCGATATTGTGGCTTCATTAGGTTTTTTACATGGGATGCTTATGGTCTCGGACAGAAAGAAGAGAGTTAAAATTGGGTAATGACAATGCATTATCATCACTGATATGTCTGTTGCAAAAAATTCATATCATGGTAGCAAATTCAGATAAATTAAGCTTAGATCTAAGGGTTTTGGGGTAGTAGGATACACTTGTGGTACTGTCTATAATGAATGGAGTTTTTGCCATTCTGATCTCATTAAAGGCTGAAGCTGAGCCATTATGGCCCAGCTGATCTGGGTCCAGTTAATAGCTTGGATTACTGATAGATTAGCAAGGAGGGATACACATTACAACCCCTGGTGGGAGGCTACCTCTGTATGTGTCTCCTGTGACAGCCCCTGGTGGAGGCTGGGAATGTTGCTATCAGGAGATGTAGTCCAAGGAGGGGATAAGTTGGGGACTTACCTGAGATGCTGCAGAGGCAGGGTGAAATGCAGTGCATCCCCATTGCATGCCCACCCCTTGGATGCTACCACAGGAACTGTGATAGAGGTGGAGTAACGGGGTAGGTCCAAAATGGCAACTCCCCTGGTAGATGCTGTTCTGCTTCAGCCACAGCCCTATCAGAAGAAATCTGGGGTCTGCAGGTGGCTGTTAGACCTGGCAATAAATGTGGTCCCAGAGTAAGGAGCCGTAGGATGATGTTGCATTGGGGAGAAGAAAAAAAATGTTGAGTTCATTAGTAGCCCAATGGCACAGAGGGATAAAGCCCTTACCACACTTTATAGCCATGTTTGATTAACAGCGCAGGTGCTGCTAGGGCCAAAGGGAAAGGATGAGAATGAGTGAAAGAAGGAAGCATGGAAATGAGTGCCTAATGTAGGTTTGCCTCTCCTGGTAGTGGGGAGGGAGGCAGCCTAGGCTCACTGTAATAATCAGTGTTATGACTCTTGTGAGCTCCATGCTGCTTAAGCAGTGAACTGCTTGGTTGGAATGTTTCATGTGCATGGAAGCTCACATGCACCTTCCAAAGGCAGGAACTGCAGCACCTGCAAGGCATCCATGGGGTGGTGGGAGTTTGGCCACATTTCTTGGTAACAGGAGGATATTGTCTTTGATCTCTTTAATGACTCAAAACATGGTATGAGATGGGCTCATGGGAAACAAAGATGGGTCCAGTAAACCCAGTGAATGAAGAGAGGAGTTGGTGGCAACCAATGGTCAGTTGTTCAGAGGAAATAAAAAAGGTGGATCCATTTGCAAATGAATGCAGCCTAAATGAGCTCATTATGAATTGTCAGTTTAGTCAGTGAAACTGTATGAGAGACATAGTGACATAAATGGCACCTGAGCATGCATAAGGTATTATTGAATCCCCTGAATTGTTCCATTTGAGCTATGGAGTCTCACAAAATGTAATTTAACAAGGTGCAACACATACAGAATAACCTCATAACAGAAGTGTCAGACTCAAGAGACAATGTAGTTAGTATATATAGAAAAGTAATCCTGTTGCAGAAGGTGGTGACAGAAAATGCAAAAGGGAACGAAAGTATAGCTCAAAGACTTCACTAAGTGGGAGCTATGGGGTTGTCTGTCAGCTGAGCAGATACTTGGCCTAGAGCAGGTGGTGTGGAGTTAGCAGAAACTGAGGAGTAGCAGAATAAGTGTGTTACCCCAACATTTCTGATGGACACTCCTAGGGGAAGTGACTGACAGAAGCTGCTAGATGATTGAAGGTGCAGATGATTGTGACAGAATCCAGAAGGGGTTTCTGTTGACCAATCGTCCATTCAACAATAGTAAAGTACAAGGAAAGGAAAGGAGTCTTTGTAGTTTTGGTTCAAAAGATCTTTTGGATGCTGCAGCCAGTGACTTGCCTTTGCATTTTCTTCTTATTCCCCCCAAGGGTTCTTCCTGAGTGGGCTTCATGCGGTCAAGTGGCATGGAGATAAGAGGATTATTGGACTGAAGGCCAAGGACAGCAGGAGATGTGCTGGGGAAAGCTGTGTTTTCTGAGTTCAATACAGATTCCTCTAACTAACAGGTGCTGGGACTATATGCAGGATAAGGGTGGTAACCAAAATGAGAGCCAGTTCCTTTATGGTACTCAACGGTGTGTTGGGCTCTTAATGCATTAAAGTATTATAATGCAAAATATTAATGCTCCTGCTTCTATTGCAACAACTTGTTTTATTTTTAAAGTTTATACTTTAACTGAAGTCATGCTATGTTGGGTCCAAAAGAGAGAAGAGAATCTATATGAAAGGTATTATTAATTGACATAGTTGTTTCATGAAACTAAGGGGGTCCTACTTATGTAGGTTATCAACAAGATTGTTACTTGGTGATGTTCAAACCATTATTGACTGGTTTCATTTCATGCTCATTCATATGTTTATGATGTTAATGTTAATTGTTCAGTACTTATTAGTGTCATCATCTATTTATTTTATAAGGATGAACATCTAGTTACCTTTTAAATGTTCTTTCTCTCAAAGTGATGGATTAGTTTTAGTGACATGTTATAGTCAGACAGTCCCAGCTCTGTAAGATGCACGTTACGGGGTAGCGACTGGTGGATATATTTATTCTATAATGAGTAGGAAATATAACATTTAAGGTGACTTTCTTTCAGACAGAACTTGCAGGGATGGCAATTTAACAGTAAGTGCAGGTATTTATTGTTGCTTTCAATTTTTGTTACATTATAGCTTCAATGATTTGAGGATAGCTATATCAATATGTATACATGGGTATGTTAAGGGTGACAGTTTTAGTACATATAGTAATATTACTGTGAGTGTTACTAGGTGTGCCATTTACCTGCATGTTGTGCAAGAGGGAAGAAAGTCACAGTACTAAAACGATTTTGCTAGAACCATATATAGGAGGGGGTGAAAATGGTACTCACAGTGGCTAAATTTATAATCTTCATATGAATGTGATCACGATCCTTTGGTACAGTGCATGTTTGAAGGTGTAAACATTTGTACTGATAAAGCTTTGTTAGCATAGGGAGGAAAAATCTCTAACTAAAACGGACGTGACCTTAGTTTAATCAGATACTAAGAAACTTGGAAGAAGGGATGGACACGTACTCAGAAGCACACTTTGTGTGGTGAATCCCTGGTGTAGAATGGGGATCATGAAGAAATGATCATCTTCAACTGGGTGGGGGGGGGGGGCACCTGATCAAATGATGCAAAAGTATAAAAGTACAAATTAAAGATCCACTGTGTACCAGCCCTTTCCATACCAACAGGCATGAGCAGGGAAAGTTGGGGCTTAAATCAGAAATCCTGATCTTCCTCACAGATGATGGTGTGACCAACAGAACACATGATGCTTGCTCCAATGGGACCAATGAGCCATATGTCTGTAATCCAGGGGGAACTTAGAGGTCAGTATAATGTTGACAAAGGAGAAATCTCAGTTGTTAGAGGAGAGCTGGACCACACAAAAAAAATGTTTTCATTTATGGAGCTATTTAATCCTCTAGAGGAATGGAGCATATCTGTAGTGTAAAGACTGATTAAAACAGGTGGATATAAAAGGACTTTGTGCAAAACTTTCCTATACTATGTTATTTACGTATGTATGTATGTATTTATTTATTTATGCTCTGTAAACTGGGTTTGCCCCACTGTGCAGTGCCCATTTTCAGATTTAAAACAGGATGAATCTTCTCAGAGGAAAACAAAGTGCAATTACAATTAATATTCTTGGAAGTAACCATGTTGTGATTAATACAATAAATAAAAATAACCAAGATAACAATCAAATGAGTATAGTCACATATGATAATGGTAACAAACCATTGTATAGGTATCAATACTAAATAATCAGAATAATTGAACAAGTAAGGCTAACCAGGGATTTAGAAAGAACCCCACCATTAGTGGTATGAGTTTCAGCCAACGGGAACTGTTTCTGCAGTACATTAAAATGCAATGGGAAAAGACCTCATTACAAGTTATTTTCCATGTCTCTGAATCACTCAAACTATTGCAAATGCAAATCAGCATATTTCCCACTGGTGGCCATGAATCCTATTAGCACAGGCACTCCTCACTCGTTTACTTTCCTACATGCATGCATACATTCAAATACACCATGCACATACACACTGACAGACCTCTTACATGTCCCTGAGTTGACAGAAAGTCCCCAAAGTCTCTTGTTATTTCTGTCCCTGCCCTAATAAATTGCATATCAGCCAGTTGATAATGCCAGACATTAGAATTTTATTCTTTTTGCTAATTGTAAAGTGCATTTTAGTACTAGATCTGTTGCTCTATTAACTTTTTTTAGCGAGTCCAAGTAATAGTTTAATAATTTCTGTAGTATCACCTAGTGTTCGTCCTGGCTTTGTGCTGAAGCCTCCCACTACATGGACACACCCCATCCCTCAATATTCTCTCACATTTTACAGAATGCTGCTGCTGTTGCCTCTTAAATGTATTCTCATGGACCAGTGCAGTCATTTATTAACGCCAAGCATGTCCCACTCCTTACTACATAAAACGCCCTACTGCATGGGCACATCAATTAGTGCAGAGTTAAGTCTTCTACTCCCTGAGTTTGAAGCTTTTCCTCTTTACTTTATTTTATTTATTTATTTTTATTTTCAAAACACCTAATGAATACGTAAGGACTACCTCTGGTGTCTTCTGGTGGCACAGAGAGCTATCTTCATGCATGAATGTCGAGGATATAGGGTTTCATTTTTTGCAAGTGCTTTTAAGACATGATATAAAGGATTATCTCTGGTGTCTAGTGTTCCCACTGCCCATGTCTTAGAGCTGCACAATGGTTGTTATTTTATCTTTTTTAGAGCACAATTATAAAGAAAGTATTTCTGGTCTTTCAGAATGTGGAGGTGAGACAGCCCCCCCCCCCTACACACACATTCAAGGACACACAAGCACACACACACACACACACACACACACACACACACACACACACACACACACACACACACACACACACACGCACACACACACACACACACACACACACACACACACTCACGCGCACACACACACACACACACACACACACACACACACACACACACACACACACACACACACACACACACACACACACACACACACACACACACACACACACACACACACACACACACACACACACACACACACTCCTCCATCACTGCCATTGTGATAAACTCCCTGACACTTACCTCTAATGAGATCTCAACCATTGAAAGCAGTGGGTACATACAAGCTTTTGGTAGTATTCATTGACAAAGCTGTCAGTGATGATTTACTCAGCTGAATGATTTTCTGAATCACTTGGCTATGTAAATGCTTTACCACAGGCATTTCTTTGGGAGGAGTAAATCACTCCACTAGAAGGCTTCAACAGCATTTGCTGTAAGCCATAGAGAAGGTTCAGTGTGGTGCTGCATCATTGTGCAGCACTGTACTGTGGTAGAGCTGTGTCTGAATTGCAAATGTTTATCACAAAATGCACACCAGGTTTACATCTCAGTGTAACATTTCTGGATTAGGCTCTTTTACCAAAACAAGTAAATTAAGGGAGAATAATAAATGACAGGTATCATAAAATGTACATGTGGTATTTGCATCTGTGCCATAAAATTCTGAAGGGATAACCAAAAAGATAATACATCAGGACTACATAAAATTTTATTTGTGCATACCATTTTATGGGCATAGCCTATCATTCTGAGAGTTATAGAATGAAAAAAATATGTTGAGGAATTTGAGATGTTGAGTTAATGCAGGGTAGTATATGGTAAGAAGTTAGAGTAGTAGGTTTTTAAATATTTCTGGCTGTTAGTGACAGAAAAAAATATGTCAATATTCTACTGGTTTAATCTTGATGGAGAAAGGAAACCAAATGGGGCATTTTGCAATTTGGAGTGTCTGTATTTTTTCCCTTCACCTTGTTTTTCTTGATGATACAAGTTTGGACTAAGGGTAACTAGTGCTGAGCATGTGGGTGGCTATCGTATTCGTTAGGCCCTAGGTGAGGGTGAGGGGTATTAATTAAAAATTATCAGGAAGCAAGGGGAGTCCATCTCATAAGGGTGGGGCAGAGGTATTGTGCAGGAATTTTTTTCTAATGATTCAGCAGGTCTTGTTTTACAAGTATTAATGAATTATAAATGAAGTGGAGAAAAAGTGTTTTGGTACAGATTTTTAAGAATAAGGGTGATGTGCAGAGCTGTAGTAACTATAGAGGGATAAAACTGATCAGTCACAGCTTGAAGTTATGGGAAAGAGTAGTAGAAGCTAGGTTAAGAAGGGAGGTGATGATTAGTGATCAGCAGTATGGTTTCATGCTGGAAAGGAGCACTACAGATGTGATGTTTGCTCTGAGAGTGTTGATGGAGACATATGGAGAAGGTCAGAAGGAGTTGCATTGTGTCTTTGTGGACTTGGAGAAAGCATATGATAGGGTGCCTAGAGAGGGGTTGTGGTATTGTATAAGAAAGTCAGGAGTGGCAGAGAAGTATGTAAGAGTGGTACAGGATATGTACAAGGGTAGTTTGACAGTGGTGCGGACTGCGGTGGGAGTGGCAGATGCATTTAAGGTGGAGGTGGGATTACATCAAGGATCAGCTCTGAGCCCTTTCTTATTTTCAATGGTGATGGACAGGTTGACAGATGAGATCAGACAGGAGGCTCCATGGACTATGATGTTTACAGATGACATTGTAATCTGTAGTGAGACTAGGAACCAGGTTGAGGAGATCCTGGAGAGGTGGAGATATGCCCTAGAGAGAAGAGGAATGAAGGTCAGCAGGACTAAGACAGAATATATGTGTGTGACTGAGAGGGAGTATAGAGGAATTGTGAGGATGCAGGGAGTAGTTGGGGAAGGTGGATGAGTTTAAGTACTAGAGATCAACAGTTCAGAGTAATGGTGAGTGTGGAAGAGAGGTGAAGAAAAGAGTACAGGCAGGGTGGAATGGGAGGAGAAGATTGTCAGTAGTGATTTGTGACAGACGGGTACCAGTAAGAGTGAAATGTGGGTTGGAGACAGTGGCATTGACAAAAAGGCAGGAGTCAGAGCTGAAAGTGGCAGAGTTAAAGATGTTAAGATTTGCACTGGGTGTGACAAGGATGGACAGGATTAGGAATCAGTATATTAGAGGGTCAGCTCAGGTTGGACGGTTTGTAGACAATGTCAGAGAGGTGAGATTGCGTTGGTTTGGACATGTACTGAGGAGGGATGCTGGGTATATTGGGAAAAGAGTGCTAAGGATGGAGCTGCCAGATAAGAGGAAAAGAGGAAGACCTAAGATAAGGTTTATGGATGCGATGAGAGAGGACATGCAGGTGGTTGGTGTGACAGAGCAAGATGCAGAGGACAGGAAGAAATGGAAACAGATGATCCAGTGTGGCGACCCCTAATGGGAGCAGCCGATAGAAGAAGAAGAATGAATTATAAATGAAGCACCTTAAATAAAACCGTAATATGGACTGCAGGTAATGAAGAATGAGAGGAGGAAGCATCCTGTAAGGGGAAGACTATTGAAAAGGGAAAAAGGGAAAAAGTGGATTGGGGGGAATAGAATGTGTATGTAGGCCAACATGTGGCAGTAAAGCAGACATGGTGAAGTAGTTCAGCACATGGAAGGGACAACAATATGTAGGATTAAGTAGAAATGCTAGGAGGTGACCACAGGGGAAGCCAACATCTCATAGCTTGTGGCTGGTATATTTGAAGTTTTACATATTCAGTGCAACAATGACCTTAGGTCTAGTTCTAGAAAGAGGTCACAGGCTTGTGTGGGAAACAGGGGATTTTTTTTGTGCATGGGTAGGGAGTCTCAAAAAGGATACTTGAATGTTTGAGGAGTGGAAAATCTTCAGACAAGACCATACATAGACCATGCAGTTCTTCTAGAGAATTCAGTTCTGAATACAAACCTCATGGGAGTTAGACTGCATCCACAATGTATTTACTCACAATTACTCAAAATTCAACCATTGTAGGGTGCCGCAGGGCAGAAATATATTTGTTAGAAATGAAGAAATATTTGCAAAACTGGGAAATGCATCTGCAAAAGTGAAGAATATATTTGTTTTACAGTGCCTGCCTGCTGAGAATTCAAAAAGTGTAATTTGCAGTCAAAAATGGCACAGCTGTGAGAAGCAAGATTCCTCTTGCTGCACAAAAATTTGGAAGAAAACTGAAAGCTCTTTGATAAATAAATTAGATTTATTCTTCCTTGCAAGTAGATTAATCAAAAAGTTAAAAAAAAAAGGTACAATATATTTCTGTGTTACATAACACTGTGGAAGAAGCCTTTTGGATACTCAACTGTCACACTTTCTTGAAGAGAAGAAAAATAAACTAAGAATACTCAGAGAGTGAGAGAGAGAGAGAGAGAGAGAGAGAGAGATTCAGCCATTATTGTGAACCCAGAAATAACTTACTATTTATTCACCACTTGTTTTTTACAGGATTAGAAGGTCATTTAAAAACTACAGATACATATGTACCTGAGAAGAAGAATATAACGAAAGACTATAAATTTGATGAGTTGCACGATTTATTAATAAGAGACTATCTGGTGACATAAGCAATGGTGAAGCAAGGGACAGGCTATTAAGAGAAATAAATCTGAGCTTATCTGAAGCTGTAGATGTCTGTAGCAAATAAGACTATTAGTACACAATTATAAAAGTTAAGTGAAGAAAAATACTTGTAAGACAAAATATGAGTCAAAGAAATAGGCAAAATGAGAAATAAAGAGAGTATGTGTTGAAAAATAATTGGTAGTATGTAGTTACATGGCAGCATACAATAATAAAAAAACAAGAACAGAGAAATACTGTGAAATTAAAATTTAAGCCGTATGTAACAGGTGCAGCTATAAGAGCAAGGGATGCCCTACATTTAATAAATTCTGTAGAATACTAGTAAAGGCATGTGTGTGCAAAACAACATGCATGTTATAGAACTGCCCACAATGTTTAAATTGTGGAAGTGAAAAGTTTTGAAACACTGGTTTGAAAAACACATCAAAAGCACTCAAAGAAGAGTGACAATCAGATTGTTATAAACAAATGTTAAGAAACAATAACAAAAAAAAGTTGAATGATAACCAAACACAGGTGCAGAGTATAATAGTTTATCTGAAAATATTGGCAAAACTTTATGTCCATTATGCAGTGAGCAGAGAATGTATTCTCAATGTTAGTAGCTCTGCTCAGTTGAAGGCACTATTTGGTCAAAACTGCAGACATGCCAGTTTTAAAACAAGATATGCAAGATCCTTTGAATGTTGTAGCACTTAAAAAGTTTAATTCTCCTTACATTTCAGAATATTTTAGCTTGTGAGAAGACAGAAATTTTAAAATGAATTCAGAGTGCCAAAGTGAAGAATGTAGGTGAAAAGAAATAATTAACCAGTCAGTGAGAAACCTATATCAGTTGATGTAAAATAGTAATATCCTAAAGAACCATGCTGATTTATTAACAGACTAAAGAAACTGGACTGGTGTATGTCAAATAAAATGAATCTTGATAAGAAACATTTTATCTAATCACAAAACATGTAAAAATCTAATGTAAAATACATTTATTCTAAAATATGTTTAGCTAAATCACATTACATCCAAAACTTCATACACAGCAAATACGCCTCCAAAACCTCTTGTTTTTTTGCATGAGCCAAGCACTCCTGCATCCCCAGTGTGGGAGGCTTTGGCCCCCACACCCTCCCTAATTAAATATTTCCACACTTGCACAACCGCAGAGAAAAAGGAAATACCACATGCAGTGAATCACTGCCAATCATTGATGCAGAGACTTGCAGGCTGGTAATAGCAAGGTATAAGTGGTATACTAGAATAATTTGCCTTGCAGTTAGTGCCACCCTATCACCCTAAACCATACCAGCATTAATTCGGGTCTATATTCTAACATCAAAGTCTTAAAAATACTTTGAATGTTATAATATCGAACCCATTAGAGCAAACGCTGGAAATAGAGAAGCTGCAGAACACCAAATACTTTCCTAGGGAAAGTATTCGGTGGGCCGTTTCTGCAGCTTCGCTATTTCCTTGACAGTGGAACGAAGGTTATGGACCGGGTTAAGGTAAGTGTGTGAATGAAGGTGAGTGTGTGATAGGGACCTTAGGGTTAGGGAGTGGGTAAGGTGAGTGTGCGATAGGGACCTTAAGGTTAGGGAGCGGGTAAGGTGAGTGTGCAATAGTTAGGGACCTTAGGGTTAGGGTTGGGTTAAGGTAAGTGGATAGCTAGTGGTGTATGTATGGTTTAGTGTAGGGTTTTGTGAAGTTATGTGCATGGATTATTTATTTTGGTGTGCTTGTGTTGTGTGTATGTTTGTCGGAACAGCAAATTTTTTCCTTGGGAAAAAATTTGCTATTCTGACTGTTTGGTTTTCTGGTGTTTTGCTCTAATGGGTTCGATATTATAACATTCGAAGTTGTAAGACTTCGATGTTATAATATAGACTCCATTAATTCTCTATAGCCTACTACATTTTTCTATAAAATGTGAATAAACAAATGTGTATTAGACTAAATGGGTCTTAGATCAAATTTTTAGACATTTTCAGTTTAGATTAAACATGTCAAGATGAAACATCACATATCCATATATGTTTATATATATATATATATATATATATATATATAGAGAGAGAGAGAGTGTAATTATCAATATATGTATCTATATATGTGTATAGGGATTCTCTGCATTTGGCCGAAATTTAGGTTTGCTAACAGATGTTTAATTGACTGTATTTGGTTGATATATACAGGTGGTCGACAGGTGTGTAATCAACAATCCCAGGGTAGAGGAAATACTCCTTTTCCCCAGGGATTGTGCGATCTCGGAGTATATGCCACTTGTAGGGGGTGTGGAGTTACAGGGGGCCTTTCCCCTTTAAACAACAATGTTATTTTTTTGTTGTTGTTTGAAAAATTGAACGTGCCATGGTTCTTTCTTGGCACATGTGTGATAACGTGCCAACATTCAGTTTGTCGACCTTTTGTAGTTGATGTTTTGGCTACTCACCTAAAGTGAGTATACACGTGTATATATGGTTCTACTTCAAATGAACAAAAACCCATGATGGGATCTATTCTGATCAACACATTGTACATCCCTCCTCTGTACTTTACTGAGTAAATGTGTAGCACAAGGCCATAAAAATAAAAAATAAAAAATCTTAACCCACCCCCACCACCACCAGAAAGCTCTGTAAATTATGGCCCCTCCTGATTGACCTTCACAGTGACAGAGAACAAATGGGTTGATTGTTCAGGAGAATCAATAAAAATCAGGGGGAAAAAGAGCAAAAATAGTGAGAGCAGCGGGAATGCATATTTACATTTGTTTATATATGTTTATATTTATATATTAGCTATTTATCTTTAACATTTTGTGTTTTACAGGTAACTGGATGATTTCCCAGACCCATTTTTACCCAGATCCATTTTCAACAAAGCTTCAGCTCTGTATGAAGGTCATACAGAACCAAATGTAGGATCACTTTCCTCTCCCCAGGATAAAACATCAAGCAATCACTTAAAGAGCATAAAGAAGAGGGAGAGGGAGACTGATGGAAAGCAGGGGAGAGAGAGAGATAGAGAGAGAGTGAGAGAGAGAGAGGGAAACAGAAAGAGGGATCATTTTACCTGACCTTGAGCTAAAATGAACTGTTGTAACAATTACAAACTTTTAGAGACAAAGGACCCAGTCAATGGTGAGGTGCGCAACAAAGAATAAATCTGTACTGCAAATAGGACTTGTACTTAAACCTTCTGGTCCACTATTCCAGTTGTTCTACCACTAAACTATTGAAACAGCTGAGACATAGCTGACATTCTGAAATAGCATCCCTTCCTCACACACGTTATAATCACATACACACTAATCAAAACAAAGGATGCGAAAATGCACATTATTTATTTATTTAATTTTTTTTTATATTTTTAAGTATATTTACCTTTTAACTATCTGTGTTAGTTAAGCCAGCTGTTCAACAGACCCTTTTCAACCATGACATGCTCTTTTATGGTGGCTCAGACTGATAGCCTTGGTATCAGTAACTCTATTACTAGTAGTACATTAATAATTATAAATATCTTGAATGCCGGACTATACTGGCTAAAATATAAAAACTTCTCCTAAAAGATCATAGCTACATAGCCATGTACTAGGCTAATTACCACCAGGACCTTCATAAGCCTAGCTATGCAACCCAACCCAGTTGTGTTCCCTTGTAACATGTGTGTCTTAAATGGGGGGAATGTTTGTTGGGGGGGTATGTTTGTTAGGAGATTGCTAAAAAGTTATGTGGGGAGTATTTTAGTTAGGAATGTTTACTGTTAGCTTATGACTATGAGAGACATGAGAGGAAGCCAGGAAATTAATTTATGATAACCCACTCAATGTTAGTTCATAGGATCATAGGAGGTTACTAGGCTATCGGCCTGGAGGTCATTTCAAGCCTAGCTGTTTCATCCCAATGTAATACCATAGATATTCTAATCAATACCCAGGATTATATTTATTAATGACTTCCCATGTCTAGAAGGGTTGTGGGCACTGTCCTCGGTAAGAATTTATGGTGCCCCATCCACTTGTCCAAGTTCCTTTTGGAGAGTGTCATAAAGGTGCTCTGTTTCACATGAATTGACAGTCTATTCCAAAGATTTGACAGGCACTGAGAGACAAATCTTTCCCTCCAGCATGTCATATTCAAGTTGTAGGCCATATTTAGGTTCTGGAACAGGTAGCTCTATTCTCATTTGATTTATGGAAGTGTAGCAAATTCATTAAGGTTGGGTCAGAGATTGCTCTGTAAGGCAGGCATAAGTCTTCCCTAAGAAGTCTATACAATACTGACAGTAGTGACAGGGACTTTAGTCGGTCTGTGTAAGGCACGTGCTCGAGTCCCTTGATCTTTTTAGTTAGAAACCTCTGAGGTTTCTCCAGTTGCTGCAGGTGATTTGCATGGTACATACCAAAAGAGACATTATACTCAATTATGGGCCTGATTAGTGACGAGTATTTTGGGGTTATAACCTCCTTTGCTCTGGACGTGATGCCTTTGCTAATCAAGTGTGCTACATAGAAAGCCTTCCTTACTACAGTAGGCACATGGTGGTCAAAGTTAAGGTCACAATCTACTTGTGATTCCAGAGCTCTCACCACTTTGTAAGTACATAAGGTATTGTTGTTAATTTGATAGTGTGAAGGGACATTGTTTTTATTGAAGGGAATGGCAATGCATTTTTTTTGCATTCAGTTTGAGATCGTGACTAAGATATCAGTTGTTGGTCTGTGTAAGACCCTCCTGAGGTACACTGACATAATTTGGGGATTCAGTAATTGTACCCATTTTGCAGTCATCCGCAAACTTGGTCAGCTGCAGTCCCTTAGTTTTGGCCTGATCTTCTGAGAAGTACATACCAAACAGTAGGGGGCCTAGCACTGACCCTTGTGGCACACCACTGGTGACAGGTATGCTGGTTGATGTGGAGTTACCCACTTTGACAGTGTGGGACCGATTTGTGAGCCAGTTGGCAACCCATCTTATAACAAAGGGGTTTACATTTAGTTTGCCAAGTTTATTGGTAATGCTTGATTGTGGGAATTGAGTCAAAGGCCTTTGTCAAGCCAAGTTACGCTGTGTGCACAGATTTTCACTTGTCAATGGCCCTAGTCATATTTTCAAAGAACTCCACCAGGTTTAACAAGCAGGATCTGCCCTTGATGAAGCTGAATTGGATCAAATTCAGGGTTTGGAGGTTGCCTATGTCCTTATTTATAATGTCATTGATGATACATTCCTTGGACTTTACAGATGAGGCTGATCAGACTTAAGGGTCTATAATTCCCTGGGTCTGTTGCTAAACTACCTTTGTGGAGGGGAATAACTGTTGCTGGTCTCCATTCCACAGGAACAAAGTCAGCAATTAAGCTGTGATTGAATAGGATACCTAATGGTGATGCTAGTTCATGTTTTACAGTAAACTCTCAGCTAACTGGAACTCAAGCAACTGGCACTCTCAAACAACCTGCAAAAAAACAAAAATCAAAGCAATACAGTACAATGTTCATGTGTTGCACTGTCTGTTTTCCCCCTCCACAGAAACATACCCTACGTGTTTAGAGTTTTAGAGTTTTAAAAAGGAAGATAGGAATAAATTCTCTCTCTCTCTCCAACCTGAGAGCAAATAGTATAGGGTACAGTATTAGTCAGACCTATTTTCAGACCTATTTTTAATAGTAGCTCTCAAGCGACCAGAAACTACAGTTATCCAGCATCTACCAGTCCCCATGGGTGCCAGTTAATTCTGAGTTTACTGTAGTTTGTTTCAAAGTCAACTTGGGATGCTGTCTGGTCACAAAGAGGCTGTGTTTTTGTCTTAGACAAGGCTTTAATGACATGCTCTTCAGATATGTAGGGTGGAGGGGAAGTTGGGAGCAAGGTTTGCAATAAGCTTGGAGGGGATAAGGGAGGGAAGTTTTCACCAAATCTGTCCACTAGCACATTGGCTATCTATGCAGGATCAGTGTGTGTGATACCATTAGTCATTAGTTTGGCACATGCTTGGATCCTACCTTTTAAGCAATGTACATGGCAGTAAAAGGGCTTATGATTATCTTTGGCTGTGATTGCTAATATTTTCTCAAAGTTACCCTTAGAAGATTTGACATGTTATCTATTTGCTTGTTGAGGCTGAGGAAGGTGCTTTTCCGTTGTTGTGGCCTCGCCCTAGTTTTCCTAAACAACAACTTTTTGCATTTGTTGTAAAATTTGTTGATGCTGGATGTCCACCAGGGTGGCTCTTTTCTACTTGGGGCTTTGGCTTTGATGATCTCTGGAACAGCAGAGTGAAATCACTTACACAAATGATTGTGCAGGGCTTTAGAGTAAGCTTTGGTGTAGTTACCACTTCTAGCTGGGGCTAGGACTTGGAATGCATTTATACCTTCTCCTAGGGGGTATAGTTTGCTTTGGTGCAGTATTTTAGTCTGACTTTGCCCTTTGTGAGTTTTGGTGTTAATGCCAGCTCAAAGGTGACTGATTTGTGGTCATATTTAACTACTGAGGGTCCGATAGTTGAGGTGGTGCATCTGTTTGTCATGTTAGTGAGGACCAGATTTAGCATGTTTGTTCTTCTTGTTGAGGTTTGAACAGTTTGTTCCAGGTCATTTGATAGTGAGTTAGGGCTAGAATAGGTTTCCCAGTTGATGGGGGGATAATTGAAATCCCCCATGACCAGAGCATTTGGCAGTATTTGGATTGACTCCTGTTTGGTCAAGTAGGCCTCATGCCCATCATGATCCATGGAGGGGGATCTATAACTAGTTATGACTTGAATGGGGGTCTTACCCACAGTAATCTGAACATGGAGTAACTCCATGGCATTGTCCAGTCTAACTAGTCGGGAGATGAATTCACCTCTGTCTGTAAGAGACATGGAGTCCATCTCAGGGGTCAATTTGCAATTTCCCATCCAAAGACGGTAGGTTTGTAACTTTGGCATTGGCTAAAAAAGACTGTAAGAGGTTGGATGACATTTTAGCCAAAATCTGGAAACCCGAGGGGACAGGTGCAGGCAAAGTAATGTGGCCTGTTGACCATGTCCTCCCAGGCTGACAGATATGGAATCTCCCTGGACTGACACCAAAAGCTAAGCCAATTGTTAAAGTCAAACATTTTTTGTTCATATTGTGACATCGTCCCTCATAAAGGTAGACTGCTGCTCAATGCAAGACACATACTGGTCTGAGACACATATTCAGAGAGGTCCATAATGGCTCTCTTCATATAATCCAGAGAGGTATGTCTCAGGTCATTTATGCTTCCATGGACCATGATAAAATCATAATTGTAAATGTGGTGCAGTGACTTAAGTGCATGCGTAACTAGATGGATCCTAGGTCCAGATAAGCAACTGACTATAATCTTCTGCTTGTCTAGTCTGGTGGGTGAGCCACCTGTGTGTCATTAAATGGAGTCCCCTGTATGATTGTCCTGAGTAAATTCAAATTGTTTGCTTGCCTTATGGGCTTTGTTTTTTGGGTCCCATTGTGTGTAGGCTTATATGTGGTGTTTCTTCGGTGTATGCTTAAAAGATTGGTGAGGATTGGCATTGCTGTTTGCAAGCTGGCTTAGGAGGTCATTGAGGTTTGGGGAGATTGCTTTTTAGTGCATCTGCATAAGATGGTCTATGTGTGTTGACACTATGTATGGTGGATGTAGTGTGTGTTCTTGATGACCTTGTTTGTATGCAAGCTTTTTGCCTCCAAGGAAATTGTGTATTAATGTTATCCAGACCTGTGTTAGGGTGGACTATTACAGTTTGAAGACTGTGTTTTATAGAGGTCTCCTAGAATGGTGTTAGGGACTAGAGTTAAACAACACTGGATAAGGTATTAGATAGTGCTTGGATATGTTATTGGTGTTATCTGACATGCAAGCTAGCTGCTCTGAGCTTAACTCTGTGCAATGCTTCACTAAATTGCAAGTTACACTCCTAGTATTAGTTTTATATGTGAACTTCTGTTTGCAACTCTTCACCTTAGTGTAGTGTCTCTTCCCAAGAAATGCTAATATCCAGTAAAAAAACTGAACATGTTAAAAAAAAAGATTTCTTTCTTTTCAGCTTTCAGTGTTACTAGGGTGCTTCAAATAATGACTACATGTGCATGGAAAGTTGCAAGAAATATGTTGAGTTAGCTTTCAAACTGCTCACGTAACAATGGCAGCTGCAAGAAAAGAAATATACATAATCATCATCAAAATGTACATGGTGGCACTGAACCTGGAAGAATGCTGGTAACTGGCATGCATTCACCATCCATGCAGAAAGAGCAATGAGAAATAATTTCTTTTTTAAGCAACTTTATTTTTTAAGTAAAGGTCAACATTCCAGAAAAATGAGAATGAAAAGCTGAAAATGCAAAGGCAGCAAAATATTGCAGGTGATCATTAAAAGCTAGCCGCTTTTTCCTCTTTTACAGCCATGCCGAGAGAGCAAAGCTTGAATTTCAGCTGCAGAACACTTCTTATGCATGACATGGTTATCCTTCTTGTCAGCACTGTTGTGGTGGTACAGTATTAGTTTTCAGTTTTATTTTATAATAAGATGACTCACCTTTTCTCTTATACACTTCTATTTCTATAGTATATTTCATTAAATCTGTATTTGTAATTTCACTCACTCTGCGTACATCCAGAGCTTTAGTTAAGTTCAGGTCTATTTTTCCTAAAATTGTGGTCTTCTATAATTGTTATTTATACTGTCTTGTCTCTTATCAAAAACTCATGGTACTCATCAAGTTCAAAGACTTTGCCTCCACTTTTTAACTCAGTAATGTAAGCATCTATTGCTTTGACTGAGTCTTGGTTTCTTATCAGGAAAAAATGATGAATAAAAGGACTTTTTTCTGCCTTCATTGTAATTCCTATATGTAGACATGTGGCTTACTGTACCATTTAAGGCTTCTTGGCTATTCCTTTCCAGTAAGGATCAAACTGACTTCCTGCAGCCACATTTCCTAGTGTTCAGCTGAATTCTCTGACAGTGACAAAATTCCTAGTGGATACAGGTTGTTCATCTTTCTTTGGAAACCAAACTACCTGAAGGCTCATTATATTTTATTTTGGAAAAATGAGTGAATTTTAAACTGAAATTTTAAACAAAATATCTTAGGCCACAGGTGCACCCCCCCCCTCACACACACACACACACACACACACACACACACACACACACACACACACACACACACACACACACACACACACACACTCCAGACTTGAATAAGTACTATTGCAATTCCAGGGAAAATATTAAAAGGCTTCTCTGCAGTCAAGACTTTTCTTCATATTAGAAGCAATCTGCTTAAACATCTTAGGCCACAGGTGCACCCCCCCCCCCCACCACCACCACCACCACCACCCTCCAGACTTGAATAAGCACTATTGCAATTCCAGGGAAAATATTAAAAGGCTTCTCTGCAGTCAAGACTTTTCTTCATATTAGAAGCAATCTGCTTAAACATCTTAGGCCACAGGTGCACCGCCCCTACCCTTCAAACTTGAATAAGTACTATTGCTGAGTTTAAGTGCAATTCCAAGGAAAATATTAAAAGGCTTCTGTGCAATCAAGACATTTCTTTATATTAGAAGCAATGTATGTCTTAACTTTCAACATAAAGACTTAGTGTTAATGCCTTTATATACTGAGTTTTTTTGCTGTTTAAAGCATGCACACTTGCAGAGGCCTGTCTAGCTAGCCCACTTTTCTTAATGCCAGTCCTGTAAGACCCATCCAACTGTACCTTTTTCTCAAGTTTCATCTGTGACCAGTCAATATTAGACTGTTTTTGTATGGCAATATCTATCCACTTCCAAACTAAATGGCACTACCCCAGAATTAAGTAACACCAGAAATAATTAACTTGTGCTAGTTTAGTTCCCCCTTGAACTGTACTGCCACTTACTTAACTGCAGTTCATCTATTCTCTTGGTACTCTCTCCATATCACTTACCTACAGTTTGAGTCAATTGTTTGTTTTTGTTTGAATTGCCCATCCTCCAGAATCTGGCTGAGAGGCCTGCCAATCACTCCCACAGGACTTCTCCTGCAATTAGTCCCCCCACAGGACTTGTCTTGCAATTAGTCCGTACCCTCCTCCCCCTCTAGGAATGCATAGGACAGAAGTTATATAAAGGCCTGATAAGAACAGCTCCATCTGTAAAACACACTAATACTTCTCTTCTGCAGTCATCTCCCCTCTCTGTGAAGTGTGCTTGCTGTAAGTTAAGTGTTTTTTTTCTGTTTTTTGCAACAACTGATACCACTGTACTCTGGAATAATGTTACAGTCATTTTGATTGAATTAATAATCTAATAATCTCATTAACTATACTTCTACACTAAAAGACAAGCCAAAGAAAAAAGAAACAAATTAAAGCTACAAGAGGATTTGGTAGGGAACTTGTGATATACTTACACCCATTCATTTCTCATTCTCACTGTTCTGCTCCGACCCTGCATACAGATTGGCTCCACACTCTTGTGGTCTGGTTGGCCCCGCTTTGTTCACCTACAGCTCACTCCGCTCCCCTACCCTGCCCCCCAATTCCTACCCATCTCCACTACTCCTACTTTTATTCTAACCCCTCATCACCTGACCACACCTTAAACCAATCAGTTGCCTCTACTCTTTAAAGAAATCCACACCCACTATCTAGCCTTGCCTTAAACAATCACAAAGATGCAACTAGCCATGCTTTCACATCTCCCTCGACCTAAAAAACATAGCAACGCTTACACCAAACTACTACTCCCACAAAAAATACAAATCACCTTAGGATTTCTCTTCCTAACCCTCACATACTTAACAAATATCACTTGTATACACACAAATACTCCACTGGAAAACACTTTATTCCATACTACACATAGTTCCATAAAGACAAACTTACACATAAACTTTCCTATCAGTCCCACACTATTTAGAGACAGCTCAATAATGCACATACTTAAATTCTACATAACTACATCTTATACTACTAAAATATCATTCAGATCCAACTTAGAAATAGCACTTACAATTAAACACATACTGCTGATCACAAAGCGCCTACTTATATCAGGTGACATACACCCAAACCCAGGTCCACTTACTACCCCACCCTCAAACAAACAAAACTTTGACCTGCTATTCTCAACATCAACACCAGGAGTATATCCAATAAGCTTCCTGACCTACATGCATTTATAATCCACTACTCTCCAGACATACTAATAATCACCGAGACCTCGCTAAAAAGCAACAACCAAAATGAAGAAATCCACCCACCAGGATACACTATTTTAAAACTAGACAGAATAGGCAAGAAGGGAGGTGCAATTGCAATTTTCTTTAAAAATAACCTCAAAATGAAACCTCTACCAATCTCACTTCCCAAGTTTCAAAATGCCGAAATCTTAAGTATAATTCTATACTTAAACAATAACAAAAAAAATTAATATGATTTGCTGTTATATTCCCCCAGGAAACAACTCCCCTACTATTGAGGAAATATTACAGTGGACCTCAGAGAATCTGCAACAAGAAACTATCTTACTAGGTGATCTAAACACAGACTGGATAGCCTGTAATTCTAACAACCCCACTAATCATATTCATCTCTTTGGTTTTTCACAACTCATTCAAAAACCTACTTGAGTTGATAAAAAAACCCATAAACAATCCATTCTAGATTGGACACTAGTCAATTACCCCAAACAAAACTACCAGACAGGCTGTTTAACAGATGGTCTCAGTGACCATCTCCCTACTTTTCTCCTACGCAAATACAGCAACATACCCAAGCCCATAACCTTTAGAGGTAGAGAAGACCATAAACTAAACATAGAGGAACTAAACTCTATTCTAAAACAAACTAACTGGAAACCACTACTAATCCTAGGTTTAGACCAAGCCGTTGAATACTTTAATAGTACTTTCTTAAATGTCCTCAGCAAAGTTACATCCATTAGAAAAATCAGAGTCAAGGCAAACTATGCACCATGGCTGAGTAGGGACACAAGGGCCTTATTAAAGTCTAGAGATAAAGCTTGGAAAATCTGGAAAAGGGATAACACTAGCATAGCCAAACAAAATTTCCAACAACTCAGAAATCAGGCCAAGAAACAAACCAAACTAGACAAAAATAACTATTTCCTTGGGGTCCTAAACAAACACTCAAAAGACCCCCAAAAGTTTTGGCATGCTATCAGCTCCCTTATAAAACCAGTAAAAATTACCACTCCAGCACCCTCCTCAGACAACAATACCAATTTAATCACTATTTTAAAGAGTCCATCCTAACTCTATCCCCCAGCTATCCAATAACAACCATACACATATGCCTACCAAATGCACCGACAATATCCCCTCCTTTGCCCTCTCACCAGTTCCCACTTCCACTATTAAAAACTCCTCCTAAAACTAAAGCCAACCACCCTTGCAGCTGACAGACTAACAGCAAATTTCCTAAAAATTGCTGCTGAATCCCTATCTTACCCAATTTCTATCCTCATCAACTGCTCCATACAGGAAGCCTACATCCCCCAACTCTGGAAAGTTTCAAATATTATACCACTTCATAAAGGTGGCAATTCTGATGAATTCTCAAGCTACCATCGTATTGCCATACTATCCCCCTTATCTAAATTGCTTGAGAAATGTATTCACTCTCAAGTCATGAAATTCCTAAACACACACACAATCTTCTCTCCTTCACTCAACATGGCTTTCAACAAAATCACAGGACAACAAATGCTCTCCTCTCTTTCACCAACCAGGTCAACTTTCACAGAAGTAACAATAATTCTGTTTCTGCAATATTTTTAAATCTCTCAAAAGCATTTGATATGGTCTCACACTCTAAACTTCTAGAGTTCCTGGCCTCCCTATCCTTTGCCCCTTCCACTATTGCCTGGTTTAAAAGCTATCTGTCACATAGGCAGCAATCAGTTCAATGACAAGGCATACAATCTCCTTTCTCCCAACTATTATAGGCATACCACAAGGCTCAGTTTTAGGCCCACTATTCTTCTCCATATTTACCAACAATCTATACACCTCCACCCAGCATGCATCCCTTACACAGTATGCTGACGATTTGACTCTTATCTGCTCTGCTCCATCACTTTCCACTCTACAAAAACTCACACAAGAATCCTTCAGTTCTGTAGAAAGTTGGATTACTGATATCCAACTAATTCTAAACCCTAATAAGACAAAATTGCTGTTTTTCACCCCCAACAAATCTATACTTACCCCCCTATTCTTTTCAATCTCTTCCAAAAATGGGACCATCATATATCCCTCTGACCATACCAAACTCCTCGGTGTAGAAATTGACAATAACCTAGTCTTCGATGTCCATATCTCACAAACCATAAAAAAGGTCCACAAAACATGGGAACCCCATATAGGCATAAACAATTCCTCTCAGAACAGGCACAGATCATTCTAGCCCAAACCCATCTACTCTCCACTCTAATGAATGCCGCACCAATTCTTACCCAAGTCAGAAGAATGAATGAATAAATAAATAAATTAATTAATTAATTAATAAATAAATAAACAAACAAATAAATAAATAAATACATAAATAAATAAGTAAATAAATAAATAAACAAATAAATACATAAATATGCTAATATAGTAATTCCATAATGATCCTTTTCATAGTCTTACAGATAATACTGGTCAGGCTTATGGTTTATAATTACCAGGGCCATCAAAGCTCTACCTTTGTGCAAAATATGATTGTAGCTGTCCACCATTCATCCTGCTTGAAGCCTGATGTTGAGTAGCTTCTGCAGATTAGACAATTTATGTTTACCAGTAAGCAGGCTTTGTGTTATCTGGCTTCACAGTGTTCTTGGCCTTAGATAGCACCTTGAGAACTTGCTCTTGAGTGATTTGAGCAGGGGAGTATGTATGTATGGGTATGTGATGAGAATATTGGAGGGGAGACGGGGGTGAAGTTTGAGTTAAATTTGTCTGCTAGTTGATTGGCTATATCATTTGGGTCTGTGTATGTGATATCATTTACTATTAGCTCTCCATTGTGCTGGGCAGGATTTCTGACATTTTTGCCACAAATCAAGAAGGCCTTTTCGTTATTCTTCCCCTTGAGTGGCTATTTTCCTCATATCTGGCTTTAGTTGATTTGATCAGGATCCAGAGTTCCTTGTTTAGTTTAGAAAAATTGTTTTTGAAATTATAAGTGTTAGATTTATTTTTGTGTGCAATATTTTATTTTATTTAATATTTATTTACATTTATTGAGTGGGATGGTCCAGCTGAGTGAAAAGCCCATTTTTAGGGGAGGCCTAGGGAGAAAAGCTCCATGGAAAATTGTATATGGTTTAGAGAAGAAAAACTAAAATTATGAACATCTTAAGAACTCTTTACATTATAAGAACAAACATATTATAAACATCATGAGAATTATAAACATCAAAGGTACATTACTAAGCACAGTATAGAATTAAACTAGATTACATTGTTATGGAGATTAAGTAGATTTAGGTAGGATAAGTAAGTACACAAGGATAAAAGAGCAAATAAAAATTTATGTGCAGTACGGATGAAGAGAAGTAGAATATGGTAAGAGAAAGTAACGAGAGGAAGTAAAAGACTTGAAAGTAGCCAGGAAGGGAGGGGGTAGAGGCTAGAAGACGTGAATAGAGAGGGAAGGTGGAGAAAGAAGGATGAAGATAGAGGGAGAGGTAAGGTAGGGGAGAAATGTTAGGTAGGAAGAAGAAAAAGAGAGAAATAGGGCAGAGATGAGATATAATGTAAGTGCATGAGAATATAAAGGTGATATTTAGATGAAGAGGAGGAGGAGGAGAGGAAATGAGTAAGTAAGTAGGTTGGATATAGGGGAAGTAGAATGCTAACAGAGGTATGAAGAGGTTATCCAGGTTCAGTACATGGGCAGAGACGATTGTTCCTTAGGAAGACTCTAAGATGTTTTTTGAAGTGTGTTGGGTCAAGTAGTAGTTAATATGCACTTGGAGGGGGGTAGAATTCCATAATTTGGAAATGTAGTTGGAGAAAAGAGAGTCCCAGTTTTGTTATTGGATTTGGAGACTTGTAATAAGGTGCTTTTTTACAGAAGCTGTTTATATTTGGATTCCAACTCAGCAGTTTATTTTTGAATTTGGTGTTGCGTTTATTCCTGAGGGGGACAGATGCATTTATGTAACTATTTATATGTAATAACATTTGGCAGTGAAGGATTCTACATAAGCAATGGTGTCATCATGATGGAATTGTTTTTTGAATTTAGCCAGGTCATCACTTAGTTTTAATAGATTAATCTTTGCATAATCTCTGCATAACAAAGTATTAGAAGATACTTCAGGCTTCACTCATATTGTGACTATGCTTGACTTGTGGTCTAATTTGATTAATGGGGAAGTTACAGTTGGTGGAGAGCAAAGTTTCCCAATATTGGTAAGGACTAAATCCAGGATTTTATCACCCCTAGTTGAAGTGTGAACTAAACTGGTCCATGGAGTTTTATATTGATGTAATCTAGAAATTTCTGTTCATATATGTTTGAGGACATATAAGTCTCCCAGTTTATGGAGAACATACATGAACAATTGAATACTTAAGCAACGTTTGTCAAGTCCTCAGTTTGAGGTGGTATTGAGAAAGTAGCTGCAAGAATTAGAAACATGTTCTTCTTACCGAGGATTCCTAAAGATAATACTTAAAAACTCTCTTTATTGCCATATCCAGTGTTCAAACAAAACAAGAGATCCATCTGAAAGACAACAATTTAAAAAAGAGCTTAAATTACTTATCTTAGAGGAAGCTATTTTCTTACATGTTCTATTATGCTTATTAAAGTACTGTTAATATATGTCAAAAAACTCACTGGGAATAAAGTTTCTTCTATTATTCACTTGTTTATTGTTAAGTACTTTGGCCACATATAACTCTCAAAGGCCTCAACATAATATTTTAAAGTTACCTTTCAAAGATTTGTCATAATTTAAAATGTTTAGTCTTATCTTTGCATCACATTTTTAGATAATAGCAGAGTTTTAACAAAAAGTAATATATTGTGTTTGCTCGTATACATGAAATTATTTTTACAGACTTATATTTAAGGGTTACTTGATGTGACTTACAATGTTCTAATGAAGTATTTACAAAATCTATAAGCAAATCTTTTCTGTGTTTTTTAACAGTTTCCTTGCTGGGTCAGTCAAAAACGCTTTCTTACTTTTTTGCTTTTGGACTATTTAGTAAAGTATCTGAAATACTTACTTCCTTTCCATTAAAATGATCTTTTTCAGATTCCCCTTTCTGTTTGCTTTGCATTATGCCCTGTTGGGTACAGAAAAGTTCCTCGTCAGGGAGAGCCTGTATGCTGCTTTGACTGCGTCCCATGTCCAGAAGGGGAGATTGCAAATCAGTCAGGTAAATATTAAACTGTATATTTCAAATGTTTTCATAGGTTTATAGGTTTAGTCATCAAGGTTAGTTAAAGCCTAATGGTTTTCAAGGAGATTTACTTTCAAAACCACCATATACGGGTCTATATTATCTTGTTGAAAGACGTGTTCAGTGAACACGTCTTCATCAAGTAAACAGCGAACTCTGTAATCACTGAATAGTCAAATCAGAGACTTTTTTCCCAGGGGGAAAAAAAAAACACTTGGCCGTCATTGGGGATTTGCCCTTTTCCACACTGTAGTATGATCTCGGAGTTGATATATTTAGTTAGGGTGTGTGTGGGGGGTGAAGCTCCCCCACTATGTAGGGTTTGAATGTTTGTTTTTTGTTTATTATGTTCCCCCTGGGAAAAAAGTCACAGATTTGGCCATTTGGCAATTACAGAGCTCGTTGAACATATCTTTCAACAAGATAATATAGACCCCATATACGTGTGTGTGTGTGTGTGTGTGACAGTGTATAAATGTGTATTATTTTTGAAGGACGTTAATGACTGATGTCTAAGGAAATGTATATTCTATAAACATGAAAGGCATTGTATATTGCACTTATTATACTGTTTCCCCTATTATTCATATTTATATTTATTTTTTATTGTTATGTTCCCCAGCATGGGATAGCTATTCAAGTAGGGTGTTTCAGGCACAGAATTTCAAACAGAACAAGATCATACATTGCTTTATAGACCAAGTAGTAGTCAGTAGTGGTCATCTCTATGAAACCTACAAGAAATATAACATATATAATGTAATATAATATGATATAATATAATATAATCCATTTCCTGAACTCTCTTCCCTCTCTGATATTTTCACCTTACTACTTTTTTTCACAAGTCATCCTTATACAGTCTACCATCCTTCATTCTCCTTCACCTCTCATTATAATACAGTCTGCAACCTACATTTTTCTCTTATCTTTCCTGCTTTTTCTCTTTTCTTACATTTCTCAACTCACCTCCTCTTTTTTTCATCAGCCTACCGACCTGCTCCTTTACAATAATTAATATACTATACTGAATACTCTTTTTATTTTTCACCTCATATTTTATACTCCTCGTATATTTTTCCTTGTAGCTTAGCATGATTAATCTTCAGCATTCCACTACTATAAGATATTGCCACAAAATTGCACCATATTTCATTGTTGTTTTAAATGTTGTAAATAAACACTTCTGAATAATTAATATTTTTTGTTTTCTGATATTTCTAGCAAGAAATTGTACTTTTAAGTTTTTTAAGAGGTTTGTTCAAAGATTGCATAATATGTCACTCTGTTCTGGTCATTAATAGGTCAGATCTGTGAGATGTAAAAAGGTACAGTGATCCCCTTGGAGTGACTAGACATGGCTTTTAGAATTAAGTGGGCTGTGAAACCTGCTTTTCTGGTTATGGAAGATACATACTTTTTAAAGTCTAAATTACTGTCTGAAGGAAATAATAATAATGATAATAATAATAATAATAATAATAATAATAATAATAATAATAATAATAATAATAAACTGTGTAATGTATCAAATGCCAAACTAAAAATAAACAAAATAGGTTCCGCTAAACAATCCCCAAAAGACCAGTAATTTAACATTCTTGTCACTTTAATAATGACTTCTTCGGAAATGTAAATGATCAAATGATCACACTTTCATATATTCTATTAAATTATATGATAGAAAAACAATCAATCAAGTCATTCCTTACAAAGAATGCATATAAAGGACAAAAGTAAAAATCCCAGTAATTAAGGATGATGAAACAACTTAAAAGCTTAAAATATTATTAATACACTCCATCTTATTCTCAATTGCTTTGTGGCTCCTGCAAACAATAGCAGATTAATAGGGGCCCTAATATATTAATTTGCTGTTAATGGCAAGTTCAGTTGCTGCTACTGAAGCTTGATTATTTCACAACTTGCACCACTTGCTCTGCATTTTATATACAAAAGACAAAAAGGCAGCTATGTGTATGTGATTAAAAAACTTCATCAGAAATAAAATCCAGTAAGTAAATCACATGATCACAATCGATTTTACTCTTTGAACTCATTTAAAGACCTACATGACTGTTGTTGGTCTGTGAAATTCATTACAAGCAGATATATTAACTGTTAAACATAACTGCACAAATCACATCATTAGAAATGCTAAAACATTGTTACAAATCCAAAAAAAAAAAATCATTTGAATAAGTAATTTATAAAAACATGTAAAATATCATAACAATAACCCATAAAATTTAGTTGCCCACATGTTTACGACACTATTAATAGATGTAATGTGAACTCTCATATGAGTTCTCTGTATTCAATTTCTATCTCCTATTGGTAATCCCTAGGGTCTTTGTCTACCTTTTTGAGAACAGCAAGCACAAATTTATTGAAAGTTAAACACCTTTGTGAATGCTTATAACATTCATTGTTTACATTTTCTTTTGATATACTGTAACTTGTGGCAGTTTACATGGTCAAGGTGTGAATTTTTCTTAGTTGCTCAAATCTGGTGTGGTTTATTCACAAAGGCAAAGCCTGAGCGAGCAAATTAATCCACAGCAGAAGTAAACAAATTCAGGCAGGAGTCATTCTTTTATCATTTGTCATTGCTATTACATGACGGCCAGTATAACAGCTCTTAAAAATGTGTCTGAGAAGTAATTACTTCAGAGAAGTGTAAATGTTCATAACAGGCATTTCAGCAGATAGTTTATGTAATAATAATATGTCATAAAACTGCTGAATATCAAGTTTTGCAGGGAACTACTACAGCTTAAAATGTTTACTCTGTTCCCTGTAGTGAATGTATTAAAATTCATTATGGAATTTCACCAAAGAAAGAGTACAGTGAATAAAGTATTTGTTGGGCTGACCAATTAAGGTTGTAATTTGGATATTTTTCTGTCTTAATAGCCACAAATTAATTTCAGAATAACCCTCCACAGTATCCTAACTTGGTCAGTATGAATATCGCAGTGATCGTACAACTTTATTTCAGATTTCAGCCTGCTAGTGTGTGTTAAGTATCGTGCAGTCACATTGTGTTAAAAATGATGTGCATCAATAAACCATCATTATGGCCCAGGTGCCAAGCTTCAGTTAGCAGCTCAGGCATCTATTGGAGCTGGCATGGAAGAATTGGTGTACCTGTCAGCAGGGTGAGGGGCAGACCATGCTAGTCTAATGCCGCCAAGGGAGAGTCAAGAACCTCACCCAGCTACACTGTGGGCACATAAGAGTGTGCAATGTCAAAGGGAGGACCTAGGGAGTCTCAACTCTAACACAGATCATGAGCTCATCCGGGCTGTTTTCAACAACTCTTTAGCCACACTGCCAGTCACACAGAGTTTTCTGACATTGCTCTAGCTTCAGAATTGTTGCTTCATCGAGAACCTGTACAAGGCGGGCACTGAGTGTTGGGGCAGTGTAGTGCACATTCCTGTGTGATATCAAGGTTCCATTGTAACTAGGGAAAGAGCGTTTGTCTCGGTTGCGTAACATGGAAATACTGTAGAAAAGATAGTGGTGGTATACGTTTTAGTAAAGTACAAATAATGTTTATTTTAATACCAGGTGAGGAAAAAATGTTGCCTGTTGGTTTTCTTTTTTTTCACTAAGCAGCACTGATTTTTTGACAATGCAAACTAAAGACTCTCCTCTGAGAGTACTAGTACAATATACTCATGGGTAGGTGTATTTCATGTTTTGGTTTATGTTTTAGAACATTTGTCCATGAGTTATACTGCATTTTACTCATGGAAATGTTTTGATTTATTTACTATCATGGGCTGTTTTGGCTTAGTGGCCTCAGTCTATTGTGTAATGATACATAATTTCACCCGTGTAACTACAAAATTGAGGCACCTCTGTTACATACTATGCTTGGAGACACACTGGGGATGTGGATGACATAAGGTCCTCAGCAGAAAAGAAAGTGCTGCTTGATTTTTAGTGAGTAGTCAACCTCATTTAAAAATCTCTTAAATGCTTTTATGAATGCATAAACATTTTAAATACTAATGATTCTAGCTCAGGTTTGAACAAAGACATTATTTATGTTTGCAATTATTTATATATCACACTCAATATGCCCTGTTGAAAAGGTAATTCTATCAAGAGAGTTATATAAGAGATACTATGACATGTAATACTGCTATGTTAGGGTCCAACACATTTGAAACATAATGCAAACTGCAGTAAAACCTCATGCCCTTTATTTATGAGGTACAAAACATGGTAAGACTTTTTTCATAGGGTTCTCTGGACAAATATCGCAAAGTCCTTCAAGCATCACTACACGAGCCAACATGTGTAACTGTCATGTATACTGAGCGCACAGCTGCACGGGATACTACTAGCAAGGAAATTATTGCTGGACTTTTCCAATTCTCTTTTTAACATCATCACTAAAGAATATTACACTTAGCTCATGCTGCCTCATAGCTGTTGCTCTATTTTTCTTAATTACTTCTCACTTCAAATTGAGGAATTCAAATGATAAACTATGAAAATATTTACCATATTTGCAAAAAGAATGATAGTCCAGGTACCCTTCCAAGACTTTTACAGGTCACATTAAAAATTACCTAATAGTGTGCGCTTGTGAAGTACAAAATTAACTTGAGTTTATGGTATAGAGAGTAAAGCTATTGTAATTATGTGAAAGAGGTGATCACATTGGTTTATTTGGGATATTGGTTTTGGTTCAGACCTTCAAAGTTAATCAGACTAAAACTGAAACAAATTAAACCCAAGTGACAATTTGTTCTGTAAGGCTGTTTATGTACTCATTTTGCTTTGTAATGAATAAGTAGGCTGGTCTCAGTGGATTAATAGTTATGAACTATGATTGCATAAGGAAGAAATGTAGGTGTATTTACCTGGTATATCATGTAGGAATAGAACACTAGCTAGACATTGACAGATATGTATTTACAGATGCATGTTGCTGTGACAGACCTTGGAAGTCAGATTAATTGAAGACAGCATTGTGTTGCTATGTGGCAGACAGACAGAGCTGAATGCACTAGTAAGTTATGCAGTCACATATGGATACACCTACATTTGAATTTGTTCAGGAGATTAGCAATGTCCTGAAAATAGCATGGATTCAATGAAGCTTACACTAAGTGTACATGATATGTATTCAAGAACATTCTTAACATATTTTTATGCTTTCTAGTCACTCAGAAAGATTACACTTAGTGTACATGTAGTCTACACTTTGTGGTAACCTTTATGAATCCCTGCAAATATTTAAAGCTACAAGAATATCAGTAGGAAAACTAAAATTAGGATGAACAAGGTGTGAGTTATGTTTGTTTTGTCTGTTGACTCAGAATGGTGTACACTCAGTGTAAGCATTATTGATTCCTGGGAAGAATCTGTTCTTATATAACAGAAAAGTGACTAATTTACTTTGGCCCAGTATAGAAATGGCCTTTTATCTATACATATCTTATGTACTGGAATAGTTAGTGAGTTTAAGAAGTCAAGGAAAGCAGGATAAACTAGCAAACACATCTTCCAGTGTTAGGAATACAGAAACAGATCTCTGAAAATAAGGTTCATTTGTAGTGGTAGTACACTGCCTAAAGAGGTGCATAGGGTTTTCATCAAGACTGATTCCATAAGAGCATGAAGTTTGGCTACATCATTAAAACAGCCACATAATGATACAGAAAACACAATGATACATTGTTTCAGTGGCATTCTTCTCCTCTCATTGTAAAAACTGTATTGTAAGGATATAGTTTTATTGTCAACCTGTAAGGCAGATGTTAGATGTAAACATTTTTGAATCTAGTACAGTCCTACATCTCCTTATTTGGTAAAAGAATTCTCCCTAGATGGGTCACTATGGTCTTGGAATGTATCACATAAGCTTGTCACCCTTTATCTTTTGTAATGCAACATAAGCTGCATTTTAATGCTTTAATAATACAAATGTATGCCAACTTCCTCATACTAAAGCCAATAAATTATAAAAGAACAACACAACTAATGATAATGAAAAAGTAATCGGAAGAAAATACAAATGTGTACAGCAAAGATGCATAAATTCTTAAGAATAACACATTTCAGTCTTTTTTATGTGTTCTCTAGTTCTGAGTTTTATGCAGTTTACTAGTCTATGGTTTGGTATACCGCCTAATATTTTTTTATTTTTATACTTATTTCTTTCTTTGCTTTTTATATATATCTTAGGAAGCAATGAATGCACAAAGTGTTCGGAAGATTACTGGTCAAATTTGATGAGGGATGCCTGTTTTCCAAAGGATATAGACTTCCTTTCATATGATGATACTCTGGGTGCCTTGCTCGCCTCCACTGCTACTCTCTCTACTCTGACAGTAACTGTAGTTCTGTGCATTTTCTTAAAACATCGTAATACACCAGTTGTGAAAGCTAACAACTGTAATGTCAGTTATTTCCTTATCGTAACTCTTGGGTTTTGTTTTCTTACTGCTTTATTGTTTATTGGCTATCCAAGGTATGAGACTTGTATTTTGCGACAAACTACATTTGGAATATTTTTTTCACTGTGTGTCTCCTCCGTATTGGCTAAAACCATTGTAGTTGTTCTTGCCTTCAAAGCAACAAAACCAGACAGCATGTTAAAGGCATGGATTGGCCCTAAGACACCCTACTATATAATCATCTTGTGTTCGGCATTACAAGTGACAATATGTTCTGTATGGCTGACAAGATTCTCTCCATTCCCAGAACTTAATAAGAAAGCTTCAGGGAAGATTATAGCTGAATGTAATGAAGGATCACTAATTATGTTCTACAGCATGCTGGGATATCTGGGACTGTTAGCTGGTATGAGTTTCGTTTTGGCCTTCTTTGCCAGGAATTTGCCTGATAGGTTTAATGAAGCCAAATATATCACATTCAGTATGATTATTTTTATTACTGTTTGGTTGTCATTCATACCAGCTTATCATAGCACAAAGGGTAAGTTCATGGTTGCAACAGAAATATTTGCCATTCTTTCATCTAGTGCTGCTATACTCATTTGCATTTTTCTACCAAAATGTTACATTATTCTTGTAAAAACTGACTTAAATACAAAACATAACTTAACATGCAAGCAAATCTGTATTATCAAACATTAGTATAAAGAGATAGCATTAGTTTTATATACATATATATATATATATATATATCGCTTGGGGGATAAACAAACTAACCATGAAACAGCAGTTTTAATACTATAATTCCAATTTCCATCTAATGCAATATTCTTCCATTATGTAGTTCTTTTTTTTTTTTCTCCTGACTTTGTGCAAGGTGAATGGTGCAGAAAAAATACTTTATTTGGTGTATAAAGTTTTATGATACCATATGTTTTTAAAAACTTGGGGGGAGGCTGTAACAAAAGCAGGTTGGCATGATCAAAAGGAGGAAGAGCAAAAAGTCAGACAAAGACATTTTATTTGAAAACAAGCAAACTATAATTTTTGTAGAGTTCAGGAGCAGATTGTTGTGTTCTCTGCTTTTTGCAATGATGAAGTAAAGCAGGATACTGTTCTGCAAGCTAGTGATTTGATGGAGAGCATCAGAATTTGTAACATTTGTGTAAGCAGGAGACTGTGTCTAAATCCAGCCATCTATAATATCCGTGAACTGAGGCAGCAGGTAATGTTTATATTCAGCCATCTGTAAAATTTGTGCACTCCAGTAAGTGGACAGTGTCTGTATTCTGCCACCGCTAAGATCTGTGCACTGCAAAAGGTTCTTTCAACCCTTTATGACATCTGTGCACTGAAGTAGGTGGGTAGAGTCTGCCTTCAGCTAACTGTAACGTATGTGTACTGCAGCAGGTAGACAATGTCTGCATTCAGCCATTTGTAACATCTGTGTATTGCAGCAGGTAGACGATGTCTGCATTCAGCAATCTGTTACATCTGTGCACTGCAACAGGCAATGTCTGTGTTCAGCCATCTGTAATGTCTGTGTAATACAGCTGGTAGACAGTCTCTGCATTCAGCCATCTATAAGAGCTGTGTACTGCAGCAGGCAAGCAGTGTCTGCATTCAGCCATCTGTAACACCTGGGTACTGCAGCAGGTACATAGTGCATGTATTCAGTGATCTATAATATCTGTGTACTGCAGCAGACAGGCAGTGTCTGTATTCAGAGACATTCTTTTGACATAGATAATGTATGGGAAGTGTTACTAGAGATATGGATCTAAGAGTTATTCCAGATATAGTAGATAAGGGAAGTGTACTATCTGACAGTCTGTGTTCTGTTACCTTGGGATTAACTGAATCATAAAAATGGCTAGAATATCAGTTCTTTAATGTGCTGTTTAGAGAGTTTGTATAAGTTAGTGCATCAGTGGATTTAGGTGTATCTAGGAAGAAGACAGAATTATGGTTTCCTTTCCCCATCTGAAATATTGCAGAATGAGAAGTAGTTGTTATTGTTGCATTAATCTTAAACTATTTCAAGACAAGATAAGTGGACTGATCCTTGTGGGCCTTTTACTCTTTAAGATTTAACCCACAAGGATAAGGACAAATGTGGTATGAATGGGTACTATAGAATAGCTAATCAACCAATGTGTGTTTGGAAATTGACAAGAAACTGTAGTACTTGGACAAAATCCATGATGTGCATTGCAGGTAGTCATGTAGCTCACAATGCATAACACGCAGAGCACACATTATGTCTGATGTGGTATGAGTAACAGCTGTCTTTGCCTGGATCACTGATCTACAATGATGCCATGGGTGACACTCAGGTCAGAAAATGCCTTGGAAACATGGTAGTGACAGCCACCAAGTCTCTCCCCTATATTAGGTGTGCACATCTTGCAGAAAGCAATGTTCTCTGCCACCAGCTGTGTAGGTGATTTGGATAACTTGGTTTGGACTCCCATAGAAAGGCTATCCAGCACTAATTACAGGGTTGCCAGAGGTGCAGCTTGTCCCACCACCTGTTTGTCACCAGTGGTTGATAGGAAGGTGCCCGCAAATGTTAGCCTCACTGATAATGTCACTGTGTCATTGGACTGTGCCATGTGCATAGTGCCATCATTTTCTACCACTGATGGCAGTTGACATCAGGCACATTCTGTCTATTGTGCTGGGCTATCTATGAGGAGAACCTTGACAGATAGCCTACCCATATCAATGGCAGGACATATGTGACAATCCCACCACCATGTTACAAACACATTACTACATGCCAACTCTGTACATAGTTTATGGGCACATATGTATCATGTTGTGCAGGCTGTTGCTATTGTTGCAAGTGAGTGTTTACAGCATTCACATCAGGGAAGCATTGTCCTAAAGTATGGTGATATGTGTCTGCCAATCTGGCAATCTGGTACATCACATACATATACTTTTGCTATCATAAACATCCCAGCTGCCACAGCCAGGCCACTGCCACTTTCCCTGGAAAGGATACTAAGATGCCCTCCATTTTTTATAGGGCTCATTTGTGTTAATGGTCAAGCCCTGTAAACAACTTTTCTCTGGCACTTTCAATGCCTTAGTTCTTGTATGCAGTATATGCACCTGAACTATTATCCTATAATGGGAGCCGTGAGCAATCACATCCTGCAGTAGTCCATGTCACAGCTCCTCTGTATCTCTTGTTTGAACTTTTCTAGCCATTGGTCTTCCTTAGGTCCCATGACAATACTTGTACACCTGTGGGTACACAAGCATATTAGTCTGTGTGCCTACATGAATGGCCCCTGCTTATCTCACTGCCTATAGCCCTGACTGCCAGTATGCCATGAATATTCAGACTGTGTGCTATAGTATGGCAGCACAGTGTATGTTACCACACCATGACATGTAGAAGCACTGTGCAGACAGCACATGCGCAGCACTGCCTGTGTTACCACACTATGATATGTAGTGGCATTGTGCTGACAGCACATGCACAGAGCTGCATATGTTATCACACCATGATGTGCAGTGGCACTGTGCCGACAGCACATGCATGACACTGCATATGTTATCACACCATGATGTGTAGTGGCACTGTGCTGACAGCACATGCATGGCACTGCATATGCTATCACACCATGATGTGTAGTGGCACTGTGCTGACAACACATGCACAACACTGCATATGTTACCACATCATGATATGCAGTGGCACTGTACTGATGGCACTGGCTGAGACCTATTAAAGGTAGGCCTAATTATCTGCGTAGCACATTTTGAAAGCTGTACAAATGGTACAGTGTGGCAGACAATTGGCAGCCAGACACCTCTCTGACATGATCTTGTTCTCTGTTCCCTGCACAGGTTCTGCCATCTTCCTGCCCCATTCTCCTTTCCCAGTTACAGCCCCCCCCCGCAGTACTGCAATCTCTCCTGCCCTGTATTGGGGTTCATGTCAGTTTGTACCCCCACAGCAGGACTGCAGGCAGCTCTGTTCTGTATTTTGTAAGTTGTTAGTGTTTCCTCCACCATGTGTCAGCTCCCTGTCATGCCTAATACCATGAACATCGCACACACTCCCACTCAGTTACTGTCCCTGTTGTCTCCATCCATCCGTGTGTCCCCATTGCACTATATTGAGCCATAGCCTATAGTCTTGTCTGCTACCAGATTGCCTATATGGCAGTGGAGACTGTACTTCACTATTTAGTAGTTCCTACCTTACTCATTATAACAAGGTCTTCAGCACAAAGGTGAACTCATTTTTTATTGTGTTACAATGGGCCTGTAGCACAGTAATTATACTCATGAGGTGATTTAATGCATTATTTTTAATTACAGCTATAACAGGATGTGTTATCTGTCCTTGTCCACTCTACAATACTTGCGTTTGCCTTTTCTTAGGCAAGGTGATCATATAGACTATGGGTACATGCACAGTCACTCTGACAGCTGATCATGCTGCTGTTCATTTACACTGTACTAATGTTAAACCTGACTGAGCTACTCTATAGTGGTACCAAACTACTGTCAATGTCTATCATGCTTCTATATGAACTGTCAGTGCATGACAAGTGGTGTTCAGTATGTGTCCACGCACATCAGGATATTTTGTTCCTTCTGATTCAGACTTGCAGAGTGGACACTGCCTCATCAGGCACTGAGTTTGGCAGGATTTTGGCATGGCACAAGAAATATGATGCATATCTGTACCTGCTACACAGTGACCTCAGGGATCGTCTTCTGGGTCAGAACAAAGGCTTCTTTTACAATTTTGATGCATAACAGCAACTTGCGAAGGTAGCAAATGATGTCACTGGCATCACCCATTTTGGCGCACAGTGCATTCACAAATTTAATTACCTGCAGAAATGTCACTTGCACCCTCTCTGCTACTGAGAAAAGAAGGTTAGGGAGAGGAAGCCAACTTATCTTTGTAAGTGGTTAGTTCTTACTTTAGCACTGTATATTAAGCTAAGCACCTGCAGCTAAAATTTCTTTCAATTGTTCAACAATATGCTGTGCTAATTACTGTTTGATTGTTTGTTTGCTTGTTTGTTTTATGTGTTCCAGCAGTCCAGGAGATACAGGTGAATAGGTTGGCCTGTCAGAGATGACAAGGCGGGGCATGTATAGTGTATGTGTTGGTATTTTGTACCATTTCAATAAAGTGTACTGCAAATTACTAATATGCTGTATTTTTCCCTGCTCATTATGCTGCTGCCTTTATTTGATTTTCTGTTTTATCATTTTTTCTGCATCTATGTTCTTTTCCATAGGATTAGACATGGTGCAAGCTGCAGGGACATGGTGGCCACTAAGCTCTTCACTTATCATTGCACCAACCAGTTGGTTCCCAGCAGTCCCTAGGCCTGTTTTCAAGCATGTTGACAAAAGTAGTGCTGCAGAAGGTGACCTGAAAGGCTCACTGGTGAACTCCATGTCAAACTCTTTGGAGTGGGGTGAAGCATCTTTATCTCATCTGAGAACGGTAGAGAGGGGCTCTCATGGGTCACCAAATGGGAATTTCAGTGTTTGGTAAGGACCGTGGTGAACTGGTGGCTGAATGCCTTCAATGGCACATTGACGTATCTCTGTGTGCAGCTAGTTTAGTTGCAGATCCAGCCAGCTGCATCCATTGGGACACTTGAGGCAGTACCCACTAATGATATCAGCCATGGAGATGATTGGCATTAGGATAGATTCCCCTCTAGGCCAAGCTAACAGGCCCTCCATACCTCTTCCTATTCTGCAGCACTGTGTGCCTCACTGTCCATCGAGTTAAGCCACACCTTATCCCCTGTTTGAAAGGCATACCTCCCCATCACCTGTTATTCACTCTTTGGCAATCTATGCCTGTCCATTGGTGACCATCTTATGTATGACCATCTCCTCTGTCAGTTTTTATCCATGATATATGTTTGCTCTTGTGTCCTTGCCATCTTCCCTATATCCTCCTTACTCCCAACATTTGATCATTACTACCACCCCCCCTCTGCCATTCTTGAAAAAAAAATGTCTGTATCCATCTATGGGTAGATGGTAGATAGATAGATAAATAGATAGATAGATAGATAGATAGATAGATAGATAGATAGATAGATAGATAGATAGATAGTGTGATGCCCCACTTCTGGCCAAGTAATCATGGAGCCTCAATCCTCACCACTAGCACCAGTGGGAGATGTACATTGGGAGGATGACAAGTACACACACAGTATTTACAGATGCAGCTTTCTGCATCAAGTGCAATTTCCCTTAAGAGCACACAGAAACCACAGTCAGTCTGTGGCTGGTTTCTCCCTCTTTCTGCAGATCCCCAATAAGACCCCCCACTGGCACAGCTATAGAGCTGAGATCTCAGCTGAGTGGCCAAGCCAAGACCTCCAGCACCCTCTCTGTCTAACCAGTGATTTGTGTCTCTACCCAAGTAGCTGATGCACACCCACTTTGAGGTTTGAATTATACACAGGTACACACACCTGGGAAAGGCTGGCACAGCTTTACTAGCTATGCCCCATTCTGCTCAGAATATAAGGTAGTTTTCACTGCCACCAGCCAGCTCCTTATCAGCTGATTTAAGGTCCTTAACAAAGGGTGTCCAATCTTACTGTGTAATGTTACTGTAATACAAATGGTTGTTTGACCAAGAGCAAGGCTATTAGGAGAGGCCCACAGTGTCACCAAATAAATATGTGAGTACATAAATATGTCTCACAAATATCAGCCACAATGAAAGGTTTAAATATATTTAATAATAAACAATAGAAGAACAAGAAAATACTCAGTATATAATCACAGTTACATCAGAGTTCAAAATCACAAGAAATATTTAAAACAACATTGCAGGACAGTCTTGAATAAATAAAGAAAACATCTAAACCATACTTCACTATATTGCTGACTGAATTTAAGAGAATTACTATACCCTAGCTAACTTAAGCAACAAGGCAGATGTGATGAGTGGATCTTGATGTTGTCAGGTTAAAGACAAAACACAGACTGCTCAGTCTCTCTCAGAAAGTTCTTAAGTTAATATCTCAAATATTACTGCTGGGATAACTTGCAGGATGGCATCAATTCTTGTCATCTGACTCTATCCCAGGTAAAAAAACCCATTGATACAGCTGGTAGCATTTAGCATCTACCTGTGAAAGTACATAGACAGGGCTTTTCTTAGATCTAAGGCAGATCCTGGAAGTCATAAAACAATAAAACACTTCCACATCTCAAACCTTCTTTCAAGACAACACAGACAGCTCCCTAGTATAGCCATCCTGTCTCTTGCTATCATAAAGTAATTTAATTTCAGCTATTTTTTCCTGAACTTAACCTCTTGTGTTTCCAGTTTTATTGTTAAAATATATACATCTAAACAGTTAGAATAGTGCAGGTACATTTCTGTTGTAATCCAGTAGGGTACACTGTGGTTACATTTTTAAGGTCAGTGCTTTGTAAAATACCTCTTCAGCACACGTCTGTACAAACCATCTTATATGACATACAGTTCTAATACATTTGTAATACAAGCATATGAATCATGTTGATATTCACAAATTACATATTATTATTTACAAAATTCTAGATAACTGGGCTGGCAGTATCTCCTTTCATGACAGATGGATAGAGTGAGAAAATGGGAATCATAAATAGACATATAACTTTTGTAATTTAGAAGATGTAATACTGAAACATTCTTGAAATGTACAGATTTATTTTATGTTAGAAACTGTGACTTTCTGAAAGTGCGTACACATTTTCTTAAATTTTAATAAAATATTGTGAATCACTGCCTTTCAACATGAAGTGCCTTTGTGTCTTCCACTTGAATACCTGAACTATCACCATATCAGGCAGAAGGAGCAGCAGCTTGGAATGTCATACAGCAATAACTCCATGGAAGGGGATAGAACACACAACCTCTTAACTTTCTTTGCATTAAAGACTGAGTATTCTAACAGTGCAGGCTCTGAAACTGCTCTCATTAAAGGCCACTGACAAGTACAGCTATAACCTCTGACCCATTATTGCTGAGTGAGTACATAAGTCTGTTACTGCTAACTCAGCAAATGCATTAACCCAATCCACTATTTTTGGTCCTCTATGACCTCATAGTACTGGCCTGGCCTCCAGTGTTCAACATCCATGCCAGGTCTGCAGGCCATCCTCTAGCCCCCTCAGACTAGTCTGGTTTTGCTAAGGCAGTTCATGGATCCAAAGGCATCCTGGGGGCTCGGTCATACATGCTTCCAACTGGGGGTGTTTCTTTTTATATGTCCTACCCACTTTCCCTTTCCCTGTTCCCCGCAAACACATTGACTTTGTCTGAGGGCAGCTCCTCTTTATTGACCATGCTTCCCATTAGGGAACATTATAGACCAGCATCCTCCTTCCCAGGACAGGCACACCCATCCTTTCTCACAGCTCCATCAGTCACCCAAGCCACAAATTGAACCCAGCTCAGCTAGGCTGTAGTCAGAGCTTTATTCCTCTACAACACCAGAACAATTCAAAATTAACCCACCTTTAAGTCATTAAGTGCATTGACTCAGCCATGCTAAACTGTCTTTCTTTTCAAACACTTTGTGAAAATGAATGGCTTTCTAAAGACACTGTTGGCTCAAAAGTCTATTCAAATTATGGAAAAAAATCTTTTGTGGAAACATTTTTTGGCTAGGGTGGAGCTAGTCTGAGGAACTTCTGCTTCTACAAAGAAATTATGAGTAGTTGTCTGAGACATACTTCTGCAGAAAAGCACTAAACTGAATCATCTGAATATTTTGGAGACCCTGATTAATTAGCTGATGAATGAAGTAGCTCTGGAACTCTGAACTTATAAAGTAGTCATTGGCATCATCATCATCATCATCATCATCATCATCATGTTTTTGTAAGGAGCTTACAAAAGATGTTTAGGAAGTGAAATTACAAAATCATAAACAACAAACCTCAGAAAATCTGAGGCAGGGCATCACACAATGGTCTTGTCAGAGCACATATTAGGCCCTGACTGGACAATGAATTAAAGGTGTACTAGTTATTTTTCATCATCTGACTGTGCTGGGTGTGGTACTGATAATGCTGCAACATGCAAAGAAAATCACTACAGTGTATTAGATAAGCAGAGACTTTATGACTTGCCTCTACATGGCTTTCAGGGTCTGCTGCCTCTCCTTGGGATCTTTCCATGTCTTTGTTGGAGGAAGGGATCTATAATGAATTTCTAAATTATTTGGGTATCCATAGACTGACATGTGAATTACCTACTCTCAGTTTTGGAAGAAAATATAGTGGTTTGGATGTTGGTAGGAGCTGGCAATGAAGGGTGGGAGTGAATGATCATTGTCAGTTCACACATCCTAGGGGGTTGGAAGCGACAGTGGCTCACCATATAAGTGGCAGCTAGCATAAACCACTAGGTGCTCCATCCATGAAGTTAAAGTCTAGTGAGCCTGTGCTGCTGAGAGTAGTCTGACAGAAAGCCAAGGGGAATTCCATGTGCAGAGTCAAACTTCTGCTCAGGGAGCTGCATATTCTGGAATGTGGAATAGCTACCTCAGTTGTGGGGGGCGATCCATCAGGAGAAAGGGTAGGCCACTTGACATGACCAGGAGGTTGGTCTGCTCCCTACCACCCAACTCTTACCTGGAAGAGGATGAGCTGACTGCTATTTCTAGTGAGGAATTAATGGGCTGTAAGGCTGTCATCTAGCCCAGGAATACCTGCCTCATGCATCTGTGGAATGAATGGGCCAGTTGAGTACAAGTGGATGAAACACTAGTCATGGCCCTGTGGGGAGATAATATATAATGTTTTACACTCACACATTCTAGAGTTGTCCTGTGTGTATAGTTCAGTTAACAAGATGTTTTGTTAGAAACAATTATAGTAAAGCTCACAGCAAACCACTCTTTATTAACGTTTGGCACTTTCATCCCCACCACATCCAGGACTTCTTCAGAACATCTAAAAACATACATGGCAATTTTATTTAAAACAATTACACAGTGATCACATGTTCACAACCCACCAATCTCTCATTAAAAAACACATAAAATGCCTTTCCCCATTAACCTCATAAAAATTTCCCATGTTTTTGATTACACAGAAACAATTATCTATACTAATAATATAGTTTTCTTAATACATAAATATATTGGATTTACATATATAAATATTTCATTTAATTGCCATTCTAATTCTTTCATTTCTTTTTTTTTTTTTCAAATTTTTTTATTTAGATTTTTTCAAAGTACAAGACAAAACAGAACAAGAAATACAATGTAAGAGTATACTGGATAAAGTATTATAAGTGAACAGTACCTATACATAATCAAGAAGCTAAATTATTTGCAACTGTAAAAGTGCCATATATTTTGTTATCACATCCATTTAGTGGGCTTACAATATTGTGGAGAGTTCTTGTCATTACATATCCAAATGCGTGTTAGAGCTGTATCTTTGTGAATAATGACCTGTGTCCTTACGTTAATGCGGGTGGATTAAGCTAGCAGTGTGTTAAAGACATGTTCCCATATTTCTAGTTTCTTAATAATATTATTTTTCACATCAATTACCCATTTATGAGCTAGCAGGTGTTTGATTGCCAACTTTTTGAATTCAGCCCAGTTGATGTTCAGTCTGTCCCCCCCATTTGGATGCTATGTATAGTTTCATTAATAGGAATAAAGTGATATGAATGTTCGTTTGGCTTTTGGATACTTTTGGAGAGGAAATGTGAAGGAGTGTGAATTCCCATGTAAGTGTTGCTTTTTCATAGCCTTGTTTTTGTAATTGGATTTTTAGTGAGTTCCATAGTTTAAATAAGCATTTACAGCTCCAAAACATATGTATTAGATCTGCTTCCTGCGATTTACAACATGGACAATGTGCTGAGTTGGAAGAGTTAAATTTGTGTAGTATTAACGGGGTAACGTAAGTATTATTGTTGATCGTGAGTTGTGTGTATGTTAACTTTTTCAGTGGTAGTGCTCTAAGTGTTAAGGTCAAAGCCTGGTTTAATTGTTGTTCAGTTATTGATGAGTTACTTTTTAACCATTAGTTAGAAATGCGTATGTTGTCTTAGAATTTAATCTCGGATATTAATTTGTATGTGTTGGATATCACTTTCCCCTGGATAACATTGTATTCCATAGAATTTCACAATTGTTTATATCTACCTTATTTAATTTAGTAATTTGAAGGTGTTTGGAACATAGTTCTTTAATTTGTCTTAAAATGATTGTGTATGATTTTGATAAGTTAAGTTGAGATCTCAGCTCTGGGATTATGTAGCTGTGGTAAGGGTAGAGATCGCGACTTCTCATGTCTTTTAATAAAGGGTAATTATTTAGGTTTACTACAGAGTAATTAATTTTTAAATTTGGGTTATTATGGATTGGTTGAAGGATGTCCATTGCTGACCCAAGATCAAGGGAAATAAACAACTTTTGAAGTATGATGATGAAGTGTTTTAGAGGGTCAATGATCTTATAAGCTGATATTTCTTTTTTTTGGTTAGAAAAGGAAGAGCTCTAGGATTAAAGTCTAGAGATTTGATATAATTATAATATATTTTCAGCCATATTGGAGTCCATGTGTTAGGTGAAGGAGAATTGAAAACTAATTCTTTCATTTCTAAAAATACATCACATGGCCCAACCCTTGGGTCTTCAAAAACTCTTTCCAACACATGAAGATAAAGCGCATGTTTGGGTATCTGTTATATGTTCATAAAGAACATTATATTCATATTTTCTTCCAGTGTCATATAAATGTTCATGTATTCTATGTCTCTTAACATTCTTTTCATTTTTCCTATGTAATAACTAGGACATTTCTTACATCGAGCAATGTATACAACCCCCTTTGTAACTCAGTTGAGATGTTTTGCTTTTTACTATACCATATCCTTTAATACTGATGCAATCATCTCCCTTAATATATATATAGAATTTACATGTTCCACATTTGAATGTACCCCTCTTCTTCCTATAATTAATTTCCACATTTTTTCTTTCAATAAGGTTGTTAAAATTAACATCCCTTCTATATATATGAACTTGGGTTTTTCATCCAAGCTATTACCGTATTCCCTATAAATTTTAAAAATCTGCCATTTTCTAAAAATAATATTTTTAATATCCTGTGTAACCATGTTATATGTTAAAAACATGGATTTTGTAAAATCTTTATTCTGTCCACCCCCTCTCTGTTTGTCTAAAATCCAAACTACTGCCCAATAATGGACTATATATATATATATATATATATATATATATATATATATATATATATATATATATATATATATATATATATATATATATATTTATACACAGTTTTCTTTTCATATTAACTTCCTTCAAAACTCCTTCCATAAACCTCTCTTGTTTCCTTCTCATCCTCAACACCTCAACATACGACTTGATTTTGTACATTTAGCAACAAAGATTTCTTCTTTCGATACCAGTTGTGCCAGTCAGACTAGCTGTCCCTTGATCAAAGCCCTTTCCTGTGGTCTAGGATGGAAACTATTATAATGTAATAATTTATTTATTTATTTATTATTTATTTATTTTATATTTGTTTACCGGGAAAGTCCGACTGGACAGGTCATTTTTCAGTCAAGGCCTAGGGAAAAAATCTCCACGTACAACATATATCCTTTACAACTGACAATTTTGTATACTTAAGTCCCTTTGATATACATGAAAACAATGTTATTGCAGTAGGACAGTACTTAGCATTGCAAATCCTAAATATGCTTACATGAAGTGTTTAGTCTTGACTTACAGCAGACTATTTTTGTTTAAAATTGTGTATAGTTACCTTTTTAGGTATGCAATGCAGATTCCAGGATATCAAGCTAAGGATGTAATACAAGTTGCCATAACAAAGGTAGGATGAGGGATTAGTGAAAATAGTAGAGAGTAAGACAAAAATACATTAGTGGGGGAAGCAGTGTGCTGAGAGAGGGAGTTGGTAACAGAGTAGTAGGAAGCAAAAAGACTAATCAGGGCTGTCACAGTTACACAGCCATGATGTGCTGCGAGACACTTAGTAGAATAGCAGGAGTAAGTATAAAAGACTAATCTGGGTTGTCACAGTTACAGAGCCAAGATTGCATCAGGTGGGATTTTAAGACTGTTTTAAAGTAAGCAGTGGAAGTTGAGGCTGAGATGTTGGCAGGAAAGCTGTTTCAATGTTTGGCAATAGTGTTCCTATAGAGGGATATACCTGCAGAATTATTGGGTTTGGTTACATCTAAAAGGAGTTTTGGATTTGATTGTAGGACTCTAGTGTTGGTGCTTGGGTGTAGTATGTTTTGTAATACAGCGTTCTTTTCAGAGTAGTGAAGTAGTTTGTGGGTTAGTATAAGCTGATTGTAAAGAATGAGATAGGGAAGTTCCAGCCATTTAAGTTGTTTAAGGGGGATGCAGTGGTATGTTCTGTGAGGAGTATTGGTTGCGAATTTGGTGCTCAGTAGTGGCTCTGGTGCAGGGTTTGATTCTCACATGGGATAATTGGCTAGGCTTAAAATGGCCCACAAGGTCAGCTAGTTTCTTATGTACTTTCTTTATGGTATCGGATATATGTATGTCAAATTTCATGCTGTTGTCAATTTCAACCCCTAGCAGTTTGGTGTGATTGACTGGAGATATGATTGTATTATTACTGGAGGTGATGTTAAATGTAAGGTTATGACTGAGCAGAATGCTGTGTGGGTGGAAAGATCAAAAGCTTAGTTTTATTTGAATTTAATATTAGTTATTATTCAGAGAGCCATCTTTCAACAGCAAGAAAGGAGGATTGCATTTGTTGAAGCAGCATCTGCGGGGAGGAAGAAGCATAGATTAGAGTGGAGTCATCCACTTATTGGATGATATAAGCCTGAAGTGTGGCAGCATGAAAGTTATTAGTGAAAATAGAAAATAAAGCAGTGGTCTACGAATGGAATCTTGTGGGACTCCTAGTGAGACTGGTAGTAGTGTTGAGAGATCTTGGTGTCATCTGACTGCCTGTTGTTTACCTGTTAGGCAATTTCTAAACCAGGAAATGGTGGGGGAGCTAAGATTTAATTCTGAGAGAGTGTTAATGAGTTTATCATGATTAACCATATCAAAAGCATTGGAAAGGTCTAAGAATATAGCTGAGACATATTTTCCATTGTTCCCATGGTTGTTGACTGTCTGTGTGAAAGACATAAGGGCTGTAATAGTGCTGTGTGATGGTCTACAACCATGTTGTGTATTTGTCAGTAGATTATGAGAGTTTTGGAATGTCATGATTTGTATGTGTACACACCTTTCAAGGATTTTAGAGTGGGGAGAGAGTATGGAATTTGGTGGGTAGTTAGTAATGTCTTTAGAGTTGCCTCACTTGTGGAGTGGAGTGATGTAGGAAATTTTCCAGAGGTGCATGACTAGGTTTTCAGATATGGCACAATTAATGAGAATTGCTATAGGATATGCAATTACATTGGTGGCAATTTTAAGAATTCCGCTGGTAGTCTATCTGCAGAAAGAGTTGCAGGTTTTAGTTTATTAAGCATATTTTTTATAGTGGAGATGGGAACAGGTTGCAGTGAGAAGCTGTATTTAGTAGTATTGTTTTTGGGTGACTTGATAGTAGTAGAAGAGTTTTGAGAGTTAGCTAGAATGAAATCTGTGAAGAATTTGTTGAACTGAGTTGCCATGTTTGATGAGCTGCCAGTGGTTACAGGGACATGGGTGCCACCTTTACACAGTTGAAGTACTTTGTTTATGGTTGTCCAAATTTTTTTAGGGTTGTTTTTATGCTTATTTTGTATGTTGTGGTAATAGCTTGCTTTAGCTGCTTTATTCATTTTCTTTGCCTTATTTGTAAGCTCAAGATATTTCTGTTTGTCAGTAAGGGTACCTGTTTTCTTCCAGTTTACCCAAGCTTTGTCCCTGATATGTAGTAGATATCTAGTCTCTTTGATTAACCAGGGGGCATAGTTAGCTTTATTTCTGATGGTTCTGGGAGTTGCATGGTGGTTTAGTATGTCAAGGAAGGTTGAATTAAAGTAGGATACAGCTTCATCTAGGTTTTTTATTTTCAAGGGTTCCCAGATGCAACTTGCTAGAACAGCTATATAAGTTGTTGAGATAAAAGGATTTTTTTACTATGTATTTGTTGATAAGTGGTGGGTTTTGGTTGATAGGTTCGACTTCTGATTAGAAAGGCTGGTAAGAGGTCACACAGGTTGTCTGGGAGACAGCCTGAATTACTAATTTGGTCTGGCCTGTTTGACAATATCCAATCCAATATTGATTGCCTCTTTGTTGTTTTATCCATTCAAGTTGGGGCTTGGATAAGTTGAGAAAACCCATAGAGTTTGATGAAGTTTGTAGGGTTGGAGGAGTTGCATGTTAACCAATCAATATTGTAGGATCCTGGTTTTATGGTTTCTTGAGGAAGTGAATTAGAGACCCAATGAAGAAGATTTTCAATGGTATCGATATTGTTGCCTGATGATAGGTAGCAGCTAATTAGGTTTATGTTTTTTTTTGTATTAATATGTAGTTTAGGAGTTATAACGTCTGCTGATCCTAATGTGGGTAATGGCAGGTCCAGTATTTCAATGTTTAGTTGTTCTTTTAAATAAAATTGCAATTCCTCCACCTTTCTTGGTTGCTGTATCTTTGTGCAGTAAGTTATAGCCAGAAGGAATTATTTCGTTATTAATTGTATCAGGTTTTAGCCATGTTTCTGTGAGTAGGACAATATCAGGAGAGTAGAGAGAAAGGTTTGCATGCAGTTCTGAGATTTTGTTGTAATGCTTCTAATGTCAACGTTAAGCAGAAGCAGGTCTGAGGCTTTTCTGAGGAGGTGTGGAATGGTGTGAGTGGAGTTTTGTATTATTGGGTGGTTGATGGGGTTGTTAGGGCCAGGGTTTGGGTGTACATCTCCACAAAGGGCTAGCTTAGAGGTGATTTGCACTATGGTGTGGATGATATTAGTAGTATATGAGTGGTATGTTAAGGACAGCTTGTTAGTTTGATGTGTTAGTAATGGGGCAATGAGATGTGGTGAATGAGAGCTATGTGAAAGATGGAGGAGTAAATGTGGAGGTTTAAAGGTATTGCCTCAGTTAGGTTAGTGTTGGTAGTGGCAAGTGACATGATGAGGTAGTGATATGGGATTAGTGTGGTAGTATGAGGTAATATGTGCAAGTAGTGTGAGGGCTAAGAAAGTTCAGATGTTAATAAGGTTCATAATTAAATTATAGTATGTTGGGATTTTGGGTAGTGAAAGATAGGTGCTTCTTTATGGATGTTTGAGGTGATATTAGTTAAAGATAGTATGTAATATTACTTATTAGGTTGTCATAAGGAAGTATGGGGGATTATAAGTTCTAATAGTAATTCTGAATTTGTTTGTAGGTTTGGGTTATTGTGAAAGTATTAGACACAGGTGCATAATATGAAGTGACTAGATAGGTGGGAGTGGTTTACAGTTGCTTAATTGTCTCAGAACGCTGATTTACTTATGTGAAGTGATAGGAGTGGTTAGATAGTACAAATGCAATGAAAGAGGGGTTGGGTGGGAATGGGGAAAGGGTAGGGGAGCAGAGTGAGCCTGAGCAAAGTGAAGGGCAAATGGAGCTGGAAGAGCAAGGTCCGAGATATACCACCGCAAGAAACAATCAGTTAACTTGCAATTTCAGTAAGTACTGAAATACTGTAATAATTATTGGGGATATTGCCCACACTAAGTTTTCTGAAAGGATTAAAATGGTAAGGAAGTAGCAGAGTGAACAAATTAATGCACGTTTATTGACAGTGACATGTCTGTTTAGTATAATGAATTTACGAGAAATCAGTAGGTTTCTGTGGTTGTTTCTATGGTCTAGTTTCCTCAGTCAAGTTTTAGAATGTAGGGGGAAGACCTAGGGGAGGAGGCCATCCCAGCAAGGTATGCCCGCTACTATCACTACTAAAATACAGTATTTCACAGTATAGGTATTAAGGTGTAGAGGACATACTTTCATCAAGTGTTAGGAATGTCCTTTTTTTAATATTTAGGTTTTTCTCTCTTTTCTGCAGTTGTTAGCTCTTTTTGGTGACTCTTTTCTTCAGAGAGGTAGAAGACCTAGCAAGGCACCATAAGGGAAGACCCATGGATTACTGGTTAGGTCAATAGCTAGAAAAAAATAGCTGAGAACATTTCAATGAGTTATGACTACATAAAACTATAATGTTTGACAACACCAAGCAGGAAAATGCCACATTAGAACCATAGTTTGATGTGAGGATTAGGGCTGCCTCAATATCTACTTCATTTCAAACCAAGCAGCAGTGTAATAGGATTACTGCAACAGTCTCTATAATCGCATTAACATATATGTGCCTATTTGCATGTAAATATCTATAAACATCTATAAACCACCTTTTCCAGCTACAATGATTCCTTACACATTAAGCTATGTCAGTCTTACACAGATGTGCATTTGTGTAGAAGAGGACTAAACAAAACAACAGCTTCTGTTAAGTAAAATTAGTCCTAAAACATTAGTTATATCATACAGAACCTTACTACATACATCGTAAGTGCAAGTTTAACAAGTTACTAGAAACTGGAAGAGCGACAGAGCTGGGACCAATAATCTCAAAATAAACAGCAAGTGCAAGTTAAACAAGCTGCTCACATTAGCAAGTAGCGAGGTAGTTGAGCCCAATATTCACAGATGTATTTGAATATGTCATTATTCTAAATATATTTGAATAAAAAGACTTTGTTCTCTAGATCTTTATTTATTTCCTCATCCAAGAAATACATTCACTCCTTGAATGTTGTCATTGTAAATTCCAAGAGCTCTGTAGTATTATTATTAATATATTTATCAAATTCCTTTATATTTGTTCACTTCCCACCCATACAATATATATATCATCTAGAAATCAGCCTTAAAAACAGCAAGCACTTTTAAATTCAGAATATAAAATATAATAACAGCCCCACTGTACCATCACTATGTTTACAAATACAAGGACATAGGGAGCTGCCATTGCTATCCATATTCTTTGATGGTATATAGAACCTTCAAAGTACATAGTGTGATTCAAATTTACAAAGTGAGAAACTTGATGGTTAGTACAACCTACAAATTGGCAATCCCATACTACTGATGTTTTGCTTAATTTCTCTATAATTTATTCCTTCCAGTGTAACTCTTTAAATCTATAGCCTAACTAATCTCATAGGCAAGTCAGAGTTTTCTGAAATGATGCAGGGACTGTTATGGTTATAGCCGAAACCAGTAAGGATTATGTAGGTATCAGAGTAGGAAAGGTTCACAAAGCAAGTAGTAAACTAAAGGGTAAAAAGCATTAAAGTCTTTTTAAGTAAAAGCTTATTGGATAACATATTAGCAGTCTGATCTGATGATGGATGGAGGGGGAGGGGATAAGTGATGGCTGGACAGTGCAATTAGAGTTAATTCAAACAGGCCTTGCCTTGGTGCTGATACCTCTATGTTTTCCCAAGTTCCCACTGAGACTCAGAAAGCATGTGTCATATCAAGAGAGCTTGCCAGTGGTGTTCACTGGAGTGCATGCTGCTAGCAGTGGGAAAAGATGATGCAGTAATATATGTGTCCTATTAGCAAGAGGGGCCCAGAGTTTAAAGAGAGCTAGGTAAAACACACATGAATGAAGCAAAGTAGACTGAATAATGCTGACCAGACAAGGTAGGAGTCACAGAGGAATGGGTCTCCAGTAAACTGTCTGGTAAGTTGTATTACCCTTGTAAGAAGCAATGTTCTTCCAGTATACTGCCCCTCTGGGGAGCTGAAGTTTTGGGTACTGTATCCTACAACTCCAGTCAGCTGAAAGAAAATATTCTGTTAACAAAGAACATACATAATACATGTGATGCATTAAAATTCACTTCTGTTCAAAAACTTGCACACTGGTTGGACAGCCCTTAGTAAATGAATTCCAGCAACTGAACCATTGGTGAGTGGTCAGACTTTGTATTGGCATATGCTGCATAACTCCATCCATAGCATATTATATGAGGGACATGGAAAAATATGAGAAAATCAGGGACTGTCTGCAAAACTCTCCACAATTGATCACTCTGCTAGTAAGTGTACCACAACTGTCCACAGTTTTGTAGAATGTCACTGATTTTCCATATATTGTTGCCCTGTCCCTCATAAAATGTTTCATTTTCTGGTAAACTGCTGAGTATATCTTTCAGTCAGTAATCCCAGGCATTAGAGTTCCATTAGCCCTATAATTGGAGAATGAATGAAAAGGTGTAGTTTTATTCAGCTTTTAAATAAAAGTTATCTGAATGCTGACCTTTGTCCATCATTATTTTAGACTTGGTCCCAATTTGTTTACTAAATTATCTGAGACATAACCCAACAATGTTAAAAAAAACAATAAGACAACACACAGACAGTGAGAGAGAGAGAGAGAGAGAGAGAGAGAGAGAGAGAGACAGAGCCCGTTACAAAGATGCAGTGATGTACTGTACAAGCATAGAGACTTGTGTGCCATATGCATTTGCAATGAGTGAGTACCATTTGGAGGAGGCAGAAGAACACTACAGTACTGTGAGACAATAAAATTACTTAAGAAAGGTATGCAGTTTTTTTCCTTAAATAATGTCATTATATAATAGCAATAATCCCCACCTCTGTGTGGGGATCAAAGGAGTTACCCACAGATGGCTTTGTTGATCACTTGGCCTTCATTCTCATCATCAGATCATGCAAACTGTAGGCATATTATGTGATACCCACACCCAGATGTGGATTATTGCTAAATAATAGCATAGTACAAAGACTGCATGGGTCTATATTAGAACACCTTAGAACACCGAACTTTCAAAATTTAGAGTGTTCTAATATCAACCTGTTTTCAGCGAATGCTGAAAATATCGAAGAAACAGAAAACCAAATTTTTTCGTAGTTACGGATCAGGTTCAGGTAAGTGTGTGATTGTGTGGATGTGAGGGTTAGGGTGGGTTAGGTGAGTTAGGGTTAGGGCGCAGGTCAGGTAAGTGTGTGATTGTGTGGACATGAGGGTTAGGGCAGGGTAGGTGAGTTAGGGTTAGGGCGCGGGTGAGGTGACTGTGCGATAGTGATGGACCTTAGGGTTAGGGTTAAGGTAAGTGGATAGTTAGTGGGGTATGTATAGTTTAATGTAGGGTTAGGTGTAAGAGTTTAGGTGTATGTGTGTGGATTGCTGTTTGTTTGGTGTGCTTGTGTTGTGTGTATGTGTTATGGAACAGCGAATATTTTCCCTAGGAAAAAATTCACTGTTCTGTATGTTCAATATTTTACATTTTCGATTAATAGGGTTCAATATTAGAACACTCGAAATTTTGAAAGTTCGGTGTTCTAATATAGACCCGACTGCATTCATTGCATGTCTTTCATCATTTGACACCTACTGACCTCAGTTATTAGGAAAATTAATTCCAGAAATATAGTTGAGAAATACAATCAAAGCACCAAGCAGACTTATTACTTAACAGACTTTAGTAAAACACTAGATACTCAGTAATGTGTGGTCGTGGGGTGTATGTGTCATATCACAGATGACAACCGAGAGCTTTAGCATTATTTAGCATTATTTATGAGTGGGTTCTTTTCACTTTAACTCATGACTTTTGGGTCAGTAAGGGATGCATCTGCAAGTCAGTTGAAATTTGTTCCTGACTACTTTCCCTTACTGCTTTAATGCTGTCAGTCACTAGCTCTTCAATGAATTCCAAAGAAATTATAAGGCTGACTTGAAGAAAGCATCTGGGTATGTACAGCTGGAAGGGATTCTAAAAATCTTCTACTGGACAGAAAACTCTATAAACACTGTCTTCTTTGACCCATTAAACATACCTGACAGAGACATCAGCAAAATAAGTAATGGTGAACTAACCATTAACATTTCTAGCAGAGGTTCACTTCTTGTCTGGAATCCTTACCTTCAAAGAAACTGATTTATAGTGGCTGAAAAAAACTGATTCAGATTTACAAATGGAGAGACTATGATTGTTAGCACAAGTTGCAAATTTAGAATCCCTTTCTGATGTTGTTTTTCTTCATTTATCTATAATTTATTCCCTCCAATGTAACTCTTGAAGTTTGTAGTCTAACATCCAATTGCTGCAACCTGACCATTTTAACAAACTCAGGTTCTATCCAAAAGTGTCGCTAAAGATGTAAAATGGCAAACCGCTCAGCAGAATATTTACAATGGCAACACTCATTGGATTCTAGGTCTTAAACTGGATTTAAATACAGTAAACATTTATTTTTTAATGTTTTGTAAACAATTTTTAGAAACCACTCAAGCTACAATCAGCAGCAATTGTGCTCCAGCTGTGAATTGCATATGAGGCTAAGCAGTTCTCTTTCACTTGATTTTTGTGATATTTAGAGAAACATGAAAGTTATAAAAATATTAATAAATAGTATATGAATGGCAGTCAGCATCTCTTCAGCTGAACTTGACAGAGATACAACATTAATACAGTTGTGTTCCTCATCATGTAAACTTTAAGATTAAAAATTTCAACAAAGTATATGCAGCATATTTTTTGAGTTATTAAAGTAAAGATGGACAGGCAATATTAGCCACTTACAGGTGTCGTTAAGATGAACCTGCAGAAATGCCTGTAGGCATAAGTTAATGCAGAGAAATGGTAGGAAAGTATACATCTTTACACTACTGAATCAACAAATGAAGCAAACATGAAAATCAGAAAAACAGAGAGAATCACTGTGGTTCTCAAATGACATGCCATTACAAGCCACAGAAAAATATAATAGCATTTAGTTAGTGCAAAGGTAACAGAAGGAGGAGGAAGAGACCAATACCAGTTAAAGCATACAGTAAGACAGACTTTCAAAGAAGAGAAGACCAAAGTATAAACAAAGACTGGAGATGCTCTCAGTAAGGGAGATATAAAATCAGGCACACACATAAGACAGCAAATAAAGAAAAAAGGAGCAATAGTGAAACTTAAAATAAATGTGGTGGGTTGAAACAATTATGACATAGCAGAGCTACTAAATGAATATTTCTGCTCAGCATTGATAATGGAAAAAGGGAGAGACTTATCATATCCTTACAGTAGACATGCCATGGACAACAGCCTACTTCCTGTCCTTTCACAGATGGAAAGGCCTGTAAAACAAGGAAAAAAACCCTCCAAAAACTGAAGGTGGACATGGGAAAGATCTGATAGTATCCACTCTAGAACTCATAGAAGTACTGCAGTGAGAACTAGAATTATAACTGGGGGAGGGTGCTAAAGACTATAAAACACCATTTGTGCCTCTTTTTCATGGGAACAAGAGCAGGACAGAGGCTGAAAACTATCAGTCTTTCAGTTGATTCATTTTTTTTTTTAATTTGTTTTCTGGATAAGTGAGATGGTTAACTGACCCTTAAAGTTACAGCTTGTGAGAAAAACATCCCGAAAGAAAATGTGCACAATAAAATGATGATAAATGCACAGGAAAATGGCAAAAAATGCACTCAGAGTTTCATTGTTAATGGGTAGACAGTAAGATAATAGAAAAAGTTACTGTATTATTACACAAAGGCTATATATGGATAAGAGGTGTGTATAGAGTATGTACAATGAGGTAAATATATAACAACTATACAATATGTAAAAATATATGTATTTAACTAGTCACAGATCAATATGTGTTTTAGGTAACATTAGCACTAGCCAGTATCGTGGAAGCATGGGTATTTTGCATCTTCATGAAGGAATTCTTTCAATGACTTTTTAAAACTTTCTAATGTGTATTTAATCCTTACATCATTTGGGAGGTAGTTCCAAAGTGAGAGACCGATTCTAGAAAAGGCTTTTTCTCCTATTGCATGTTTAAATCTAGGCCAGAGAGCTATTTTAAATAAGTTTAACAGTAGTTATAGGAAAAATCAAGGAATCACTAATGAAAGAAGACTTTTGTTTTATAGTCTTTGCCCTAGTATATTTGATCATCAGCCCCCTGCATGGTCAAATGGCCCATTCGTTCCCCATCACTGAGGTGAGGATTGCCTGGGAAGGGCCCTCATTAAGATAACTATCAATGTGGTGTGAAGTTTTCTCTTCAGTTTCCACTATCACAAATGCATGCACTTGGTAAAGTATAGGTTAGGGTTATGCAGTGGGGTTTCAGCAGAGGGCGTCCCCTCATTTCTGATAGGGGCATTCCCCCTTCAGGCATCTCTCCCCCAGTCCAAGGCATGGTCAATGAGGTTCTCTGTCTCCACCAGAGAATAAACATCACCCACTGTACCTCTAAGTGTGGACCCCCCCAGAGCATAAAAGAGGCCAGTTTCATTTTAAATCAAGGGGACCCAAGTCATAAAGGGATAAATGAAACAGAACTTTGTGTGGACAAATCAGTCTGACATTGCAGACTATGTAGAATTGATATACTGGTATGTAATAGTATTGGGTCCCAATTTAGTGGCTGAGCGGGCCACACAACATCACTCCTCTCCCTGTCTGCCTGGTTCTCCAGTGTCAGTACCACCACTTGACCTTATTCAATTGGAACACAGTTGGAAAACAGTCCCCTGCACCACAGAGCCTGGTAACAAAAAGGAAGAATTTTGAAATATGTGGAACTCAGTGGGGCACTGCATCCAGGACACTGTTGATTCAGCTTAGTTAAGCAAGGCACTGCACAAGATAGTAATGTAACATATGGCCAGCTAAAGTATTAATACTAATCCTCATCCATTTGCATCACATATCCCATGCATAATCCAGTAGCATAAAATCATACATGCGCAATTGACCACAACTATATGAACTACATGAACTATACTGATTAATATTTCATGACATTGAAATGAACCATAATATAAGGACAAGTAGATAGCTAGAATAGGTTCACTACTTATATTTTATTAATATTTCAGTTACCCATTTAATCTAGTTCTGGGTATTATGGTATTAGATCCTGTCCCGGCGTTTAAGTCCAAGGCCAAGTTTAGTTAGGTGCTTAAAACTTGAGCACCACTACAGTAAGATCATGGCCTTATGTAAATAAACAATAAATATAAAATATGACAATGATTAAAAGACATAAGAACAAAGTGGCAAAGAGTGACACTACATCTCATAACCAAGAACAAATATTTATGTGAGCATTGGTGACACCCTTATCATTGCAGGTAAGAGGTGCCAAAGGCACAGCCCTTGATAACCAAATTAATTTTCACCTGATACTGAGCCCTTGGAACTTCCAAGGGTTCCAGGTAGGCACAAAGAGGCTGACACTAGGCCAGTTGCAGTTTAATATAAGGGGAGGCCAAGTCATGAAGGGTTAAATAAAATAGAACCTTGTAGATGATAATCTGTTAGCCAGTGCAGGCTATGCAGAAATGGTGTAATGATATGTAATGCCATTTGTTATCCATTTAGTGGCTGAGCTGTGGCATTCTGCACAAGTTCGAGATGGCCAAGCTGTAAGTTCTAAAGCCTCAGATACAGGGTGCTGCAGTAGCCCAGCCTGGAAGAAGCCAAAGCATGTATTGCCTCGTGAAGATATTCAGGTTGAATAAGGTTTAATAAGGACAATATTCCTTAAATGAAAGCAAGAGGACTTAGCAAAATGAGAAAACCGATTTTAAAGGACGATCTATTCATCAACAATTACCTCTAAATTTCAAACATTTGACATTAACTCCATCTTGCCACCACCATAGATGATGCTAGGAGTCAACAATGGAGATGAATTCCAGAGACTGACATGAATAGCTGTGGTGACAATCGTGGTAATGTTGATCTTTGGCTGATTATTTATCACCCAGCTGTGTACTCATTCCAAATCTGATGCTAACTTGTTTAAAACAGACATAGTTTCTTGAAAGAAGGACAAGTACAGCTGTGTGTTGACTGCACAACATAGATAATTATGATTGGGTTTCTAAACATAACCAACTTTATTATGTGTTCTCAGCATGGATGCCAGTAAATTCCTTTTTTGAAATGAATTGTGGCATCCATGTCAAGAATACTTAAGAGTTATGATCATTGAGACCCCATCATACATCTTTATATTGCATGTGTGACAGCATAGTGTTTTACTGGCTTTCAAACACTTCAAAAGCCAGTAAAACACTATCAAGCTGTCAAACAAATAGCTGGTAGAAATGAAGTCCACCCCCCACACACATATACAAATATACAGATAGAAGTATAGTTTCAGGTTATCAGAAAGTATATACTATATCAGCTTATGGATTGCACAATATATGCACATTTTGTGAGGCAGAAGTAATAAATAACTAAATACACATTTTTTTTAAGTAAAGTGTTAGGTAATAGAAAGCAAAGTTATATGCATTTGAAAAATTATTACTAATGGCATACAATAAGCTTAATGAAATATAAGGAATTAATAGTGCTTGCATTAGCACTGTGGTAGTTTTATATACATCTTCTTCCAATGACAATATAATTAGTGGTGGTGCAGTAAGTTAGATGTCAAAGAAACTCACCCACAACACCACATCAGTCACATCACACCATAAAGACTATAACTTATGCTGAAGCTGTAAAGAAAACATTTCCAAAGATTTCTGGAACACACTCTAAAAAAGATCTTATCCTTCAGCACACTTAGCACCACTCCCACATACAGTAACTTTACACAGATCACCCAAGAGTCATCAGGAAAGCAGGCCTAAGCCTGTGAGGCCACTAAGTATATTGTCTACCAGCAAATGCCTTAGTCATAGGTGACTCTATAGTTAGGCATATAGATTCCATACACAACAGACTGGACATGAACAGAGTGACTGTATGCTGCTTGTCAGTTGCCAGGATCCATGATACCACAAGTAAACCAGACAAATATCATTTCTGCCTAGTGGTACCGCATGTGGGAGTGAATGACCTGTGGTACTCCACCCAAGACATGTAGATAGACATGCTGGAACTTACTATACATCTATTAGAGGCAAGAAAGACACTATCCTTGAATAGTATATTGCCTTCACCTGAAATTATACCTAGATACCAAAAAAAGCTAATTGGCTTTAACAATTGGCAAGGGTGTTGGTGTCATTCTAAGAAGATCCAGTCTGTACTGGTATGTATTGAGATGGTAACTAGGATTTTTTGTTCTGGCAGGGGTAGCTTACTTCTCTCATACCAGGGCTTCTGTATATTGGTGAAAGCCTTTGCTTCTCTAATCTTTTTAGGTAGAGTCTTCCTACTGGACATTCCTGCATAGCAAATTCAAACTCAAATTTGGTCACCATCACAGTGGTGCTCTTCAGTGCCAGATGTGTAAACAGAAAGATGCCCGAACTTGAGGCTCTTGTACAACTAAAACACTTTTGTATCTGTGTAGTTACTGACATACAATTTCAGTGTAATGGCAGCACTCTTTATTTACCAGGGTATAGCATCCATCATGCCTTCAGGAACTTGGGTAACTTTCACTTCTATTAATGGGGACCCACCAAATCAACAAGATAAACAATATATATTGGAATCTGCTTATAGAACTACGTCTTCCATTGTCTGGAGACTTTATACATGGAAATTTTTACATAGATCTTTTTATACACCTTTGATGATGAATAAAATAAATAATAAAGATAATCTATGTAAGAGATGTAATGTAGAAATTAATGCTGACTGGGCTCATATGTTTTATGACTGTATAAAATTGAAAGAATACTGGAAGTCAATTAATGAATTTTTGCAGGCTCTTTTTACAGATAATTTCATTATTTCTAAATCTCTTATATTATTCAACACACCTGTACCTCAAAGTGTTAAAAAGGTTAAGCTTCCCTTGTTATGGTCTATTCTAGCAGTAGGAAAATAATAACTAGAAATTGGATTTCAGATACACCTCATAGGTTCATAGGTTCATAGGTTCATACTAGGCTATCTGCCCGAGGGCATTTACAAGCCTAGCCCATAGTTTTGTGGCTTACGCCACCCCTTTAGTATGGGGAACTATACCCATTATTTTGCTGTGCAACCTTCGTTCAATGAATTTAAAAATGTTATGAATATAGTGTGCCATATGGAAATAAACACAATTAGGACTAGAACAAATAGAAAAACATCTTATTTTATTGTATGGGATAATTTACAAAATTTGTTAAAAAAATTTTAATTTCAATAGTATGGTATTTTAGTTTAATTAATTGATCTGATTGTAGTGGATGTCTTTGTAAATACTTTAGTTGTTTTGTTGAATATTATAATAATACCTATTTTTAATTACTTGTATAAAATTGTTATGATATTTCTCTTATATGTTAAAACAATAAACCTGTTTTGAAAAAAGGAACTTGGGTAACTGCATGAGAGTATTTGTATTAGCTAGAAACACCATCCCTGAGCAAAGCTGTAAATTGGAGCTCCTGAAGATCCAACTTACCCTTAACACCACCACCTATTGCTTTATAACAAGCTATAGTTCCCCATCAATGTCCCAAAAATATTGGGGAAATTAATATTACCAAGGGGGTTAAATATGAAACTAAATACCTTCTTGCTAGGAGACTTCAATTACTGAAAAATTGACTAGCATGCTTGCACCTCTAGAATGAATATGTTAAGCATTTCTTAGACTTTGTTAATACTGATGTACTGAGCAAATTGGAAAACCATCATCTAGAGGGTCTCATATCCTTCATCTGGTGCTTACCAGTCAAACCCCTGCCTGTTCCACACCACACATCTCCACATCCTTGTTTGAATCTGATGACAAATTAGTTATCTTCTCTCTGAAGCTTAATGGTACTGCCCCACAACCAAATGAAACCATGATTTGGGACTTCTCCAGGGAAAAGGTACTTTAACTTCTGGATGTTCCAAGTACAGTCAACCAAGAGGGCTACTGGAGTCACCTCAATTTTTTACCAGCATCTAAACAGATGCATACAAATGTCTGTACCCATCCATCCTAAATATAAAATGGAATAAACCTCTGTGGTGGAACTCCCAGATTAATTAACTATATAACAAAATAAGGAAAATAACAAGTTTCAAGAAATCCCTATCCCCTCCATGAAGACCCTGCTGAAACATGCCAGCAAGGAACTTTAAGGGCATATTTTAACATCTAAAGCAGAGTACAAACTTAATGTTACTACAGATGCCAAAAGAAACTGCAAATCTTTCTTTAGTTATATCAGGAAATTAAGGAATACTGTTTAACAATGCATGGAGCTCTTCTATTATAATATCACATCAAAGACAGAGCTAATATATGAACAGTCAAATTCAGTGCTAACTTTATCCCACTTGCCCACATTGTTGCACCCACTGTCTTGGAAAACTTGGTCTCACCTGTATTCACTTTGGAATGAGTCTTAAAATCACATTCAGATGCTAAAAAAGTTTCTATGGGAGTAAATAACTGGCCAGGCTGTTTTCAGACCAGTGCCAAGTATATACTGTTTGAGCCTGTAATTAAACCGTTTAACCTCAGTATATGCAAAGGGTTTTCCTCTGATGCCTGGAGAACTTATATGAGAGTATTCAAGAATGGCCTCTCTACATGTTGTGTCTTTCGGCTTATCCCGCTTAGGGGTCGCCACAGTGGAACTCCGGTCCGTTAATGTTTGGTAGTAGATTTTTACGTGCTGAGTTACCAGCCCTGATGCACAACCTTCAACGAAGGCACGCCCATTCACGCATGCCTCCACACAGAAGACGCTCTAGCTGAGAATCGAATGGGACAACGTCTTGCTGTGAGGTGACAACGTGGCCTCTCTACATACTGTGGTAATTATAGGCCCATCTGCCTCACCAGCCTTATTTGCAAAGGCATGAAATGTATCACAGCTGTACTCTTTTGTTCAGGTACTGGCAACTTAACTTATCTAGAGCCCACTCAGTTTGCTTTTGTAAAGGGCATGCCCTGTCTGCTGAACCCAGTGAACTTCATTGAAAATGTTGCACTCTGGGAATGCTGCTTATCTTGCTCTAGCCAAGGCTTTTGCTATATTGGTATTATTGAAAAGTTAGACTTAATTGACCACTGGATTGAAATCTGGCTATCGGATCCCAACTACTGAGAGCTGCTGGTAAAATGTGACCAGTGAGGCATGGCAAGAATCAGAGCTGGGTCTTCTCCTGTTCAGCATTTATTTTGCAGACATTCAAGCCAATGATTATTACTGAAGTGTGGATGACCAGGTTTGCTGATGACTGCAAGCTGCGCACTATTATCTGCTCATCCACTGAATCAGAAAAGGGCTGGAATATGCACATATCTGTTGTACTAAAAATTGTCACAGGCTAAATTCAAGAAAGTGCAACATAGTAGAATCTGACAAAAAAAGCTGTTCCCATCTTATATGTTATAAGGGGTACTCCTTTTCAAAAAGATAGGGTCATAAGAGATCTGGGTATTTATGTAGACAAAGCTTCTCCCTCATTTGATCATCATGTTTCCATCATAGTCAGTTAATATTTTTATCTGTCCCGGTTAATTTTCAAGGGAATATCTTCAAGAACTAAAGAAGCCATCTTACTGCTGTAGTCCTCCCTAATCAGACCCACCATTGAATACAGTACTCCTTTTGGTATGTGCATATCCAAGCATATTGCTGAACTGGAAAGACCCTAATGGTTTTTAACCAAAAAAATTAAAGGCTTTAAATTATTTGACTATATGGATATATTAGGACAACTCTTCTTATATTCAGTAGCCTACTGGCTGCTGTAAAGTAACCTGTGTCTTATTTTTCATACCATAAAAGACCCAATTCTATTTGACCTCCTTTTTCATCACAAGGCCAGTGACTCTCCAAGCACTTGCACTAGGGACCTAAATTTACACCAACAAATAACAAAATTTGCTAGAGGGATTTGTTCCTAACTGAATGTATTCCAGCCCATGTTAAACAAGTTACCATTACAGGTCAAATAAAGTAATACTTTGCCTTTAAGGCAAGTTTTGATGACTGGAAGAGTAGACTTAATTTTGCAACAGGCTTATCATGTATGGCCCTGTTTGATTTGGGAGATGGGCACTATTATGTATTTATAAAAGGTGGCAAGGACTTTTAAGTATGCCTGCTTAAAGAAGTATATGGCTCTTATAGTCTCTCTGATCACTTGCTCAGCACTATTGCTATATGTCTTTAGTGTTTTCATGAAGTGTGGTACACAGTTTTGTCAGAAACCTTTTCTCATACAAGACATTGAGACCAGGTATTACTTGTAAGCTGCATAAATGAGAGCTGATATGGGGAAGTACAGGAATAGGATGTAGATGAGTAGTGTCGGTACTTCAAGTATGGAGAAGCACACACACAATGAAAGTGGTGTTGCAGCTACACAGTACAGCCGCACAGTACTAAAACAGATAACAGTCATTGCTATTGTTATTATTAACCTGTAGTCACTACTTCAGTGACACTACAGTGTACAATGAATAGAAATGTCTTTACAACCCTGCAAAACTAAAACACAGACTACTCTTTTATAGGGACAATAATAGTATTGCTACACTAATGATCACTTAACTAACAAAATGACTTTTCAACATGCCATGTCAACACTGAAGTGATGTTGTCATAATATATGTTATGCTCTTGTGCTGTTCTGTTTAAATTCCGTCACAGTGTTATACTGAATTGCTACTGAATATTTCAACTTTGAGTCTCTCTTACTTGTTATTAACTACTGACGTGCCATTATTTTAGAAATAATAAGTAATACTGGGTCATAAACTATACAATGAAAATAATTAGATATGTTAATTATATAATGTATAAGTAATAACAAGTGGCTCTTATATATATATAAAAGTTAATTCAGTAATGCAGCATTAACGATTATTAAATTAGCAATGCACCAAACAATGTAATGCTTATAAACATGTTCAACATCCATTGAATCACATGTTCACAAAAAGCTATCAGCAGCACAAATAAATGGGAAAAGACATTGACTTTAATGCCTATTGAAACAGAAAACCACTGAAACATATACAAAACTACAACTACACCTAATCACTAAATAATATTTTCACTGAACAATTTCACAGCAGAATAATAGACCTATAATTCAAAACATAGTCTGAAATACACATACTGATTTTTGCAGTTTCAAATGTGTTAATCCTAAGTAACAGGAAGTACAAAACAATCAGTACATTCTTAAGTCCATGAAACAAAAAATTGTTACAATCTATACTAAATAAGACAATCATATCAAGCACACAGTAAACGTAAACAAAATATTTCTATGCATGTGGGGTTTTACTCACACACTATTTAATTATATGAACTTGAAGGGAACAATGGAAAACACATTTTATGCTAAAGTTAACAAAATAAAAGTCATCAAGAGCACAAATCAGCAAAACTGAAAATTGACAAAATGTGTAACAGAGCCTAATATGATACCTGATAGTAGAATAGTTCCTTATTTGAAGCTCAAGACTCAAAAATGCAAGTTTTGCAACCAAACAAATAAATAAATGCTATTTAACACAAGTAACACTGAGCTTCAAATGTCACTGTTAAACATATTAAAGGAGCAATCTCTATTGCATTTCACAATGTGGAGGCTGCACCCTTTACATTCTCTCTCTCAATATATATATATATATATATATATATATATATATATATATATATATATGTGTGTGCGTGTATATAAAATTTATCTTACAAAAAAAGACAAACTGTGCTATGAAAAATCTTCCAGTTTAATTTCTACTAGTGCTGCAAAATGGCAGAAACTGGATAATGAATTGCAAATAGATAAAAAATAAAAATAATAATAAATGTGAAATGTTTTACAATGTTGTTTTATTTTAACTTTCAGCTAATGTGCTAGCCAGGTTGTTTTCTTTGGAGGTTGTAGAATTTTACATGTTAGATGCCAGATATGTCAATTCCAAATTTTATAGAAAGTGTTTCAGTAACGGTGATTCAATTTGCTGTCAATTTCCCATTCTGGCAGGCAAATCTTTTATAAAGATATTCTGACATAAGGCATTACTTCTTTGTAAAAAAAGTTTAATTGTTGCTGTGTTACCATGGTGATTCTCATCTACAGTGCTATAGTGATATTATGATACTCACCTTTTCTTCTAAATGAGCTATTTAATTAAACCAGTAAAGTTTTTTTATGTTTGAAAGCCTTGATTTGTCAAGTCTTCTTTTCGTGAACCAGTAGCAGCATTCAGATTGCATTGCAGCAGAACAAATGAGAAGTATTGCAGTCAGTGAGTTTAGTTTCAGAAGTGTTTTTTCATAAGTTCATAAAATTATAAGTGTAAAACAATGTTCTAGCCTAATGACCATCAAGGAACACCGATTACCATATCATTGGGTTGAATACCTTTTCTAACGTTCAAATATCTATTTTTTTTTTATTTTTACATTCTATGATCTTCTAACGTTTTATTCCATAATATTGCCATTCTTGAGTTTTTATAAGAATGGCATAACTTTATTTTGGATAGTTTAGTATGGCATCTTAGAATTCTGTGCCTTTGTGCTTAATTACTTCTATAGATTTCCACATTAAATGATGTCTGTAATATTGTGCCATAAAACATTTTAAACACAAAAAAATACATTTCCCATATGTGTACATATTACATTTAGTGTACACATTCAGATGTTTGCATCTGTTTCTGTAATATAGATCTTTGACTGTTATCTTCTTTTATAAATTTCATTTAAATTATTTCAAGAATATCCAATTAACCAATAGTGTACATGCAAAATATTTTATTATATTCCACAACTGCTGTAATACAAGTATTATGTATACTGACACTAGACAAGTCACATCCATTGCTGAAAGGTTTTCCATCATATATTCCATTGCTTCATTGGCTGGGCACTTACTGAATGTGGGAGTGAAAAGATAAAACTGGTTGGTACTGCTTTCTCCGAATCTTAGTAATGTTTTACCTCTTTAAAGGTAGTAATGATAACTATGTTTTATTTAAATTATATTTCCCAAAACACATTATATTACATTTCTCCATGCTGAACTTTATGACAGTTTTATTAACCCATTCTCCTATGTGCTTCATGTACGTGTTCAAGTATTTGATATAAAATAATTTCTGGGCAATAAAACCAGTTTTACAGTCATCAGCATGTTTGTTCATCCAGCAGTGCTTATTCTTGGGAATTGTTAAAAAGATGATATTAAATAATATAGGCCCAAGGACTGAGTCATGTGGTATAAATAATATAGGCCCGAGGGCCAAGTCATGTGGTATAAATAATATAGGCTAAATAATATAGGCCGGAGGACCAAGCCGTGTGGTACTCCCATTCTTCCAAATAAGTAGTCAGACTATATTCCTTGCATAGCTATGCATTCTGATCTTCCAGTCAGCTAGGACATAATCCGTTTAATAATGTAGTTGTTTGCCTTTACTTTAGTCAGGCATTTGTAAATTACAGTATGGGGAAGAAAGTTGAAAGCCTTAGCCAGATACAGATAGATAAGACCAGGTATTAATCCTTTGCTCATTGCCATAATTATTTGAGCATAACAATTAACAAGACTGGTTAAGACAGACCTATCCTTAATAAACCCATGCTGATCCATATCTAGCATTGCTATAACTGTACCAGTTTTTGACAGAGGCTCACTAATACATCTTTTATAATATTTTCCTAAAAACAGATGTAAAACTGATTGGTCTTTAATTTTTAATTTCATCTTTCTTACCTTTTTATAAATAGGAGGGAAGTTGAATAATTTCCGTGACAGGAGACAGTTCCAGTTTGTACATGCTTAAATGTGCAATACAGGAGCAATCTCATTTTTATAGTTAATAATAATAATAATAATAATAATAATAATAATAATAATAATAATAATAATAATAATAATGCATCTGGTATCATGTCAAGTCCCATAGATGAGGATTTATTAATTTTATTTAAAGTTCTTTCTTTCCCATTTAAAAAGACATTTTGCTTAATTAGAATATAATAGTTGTAATGTTTAAACAGAACATTATTTTTGGGAAGATAACTTTAAATTAATATATTTTTAAAAAATGTAAGAAGATTGACAGGTATGTAAAGTATTACTTTTTAATACTTAAATTATAAAAAATGTAAAATAATTAAGGATGGAAAATAGGTCAGCAGGAAATTAATAGCTTGGTTATTGTGTAATATATTTTGGTGTAATGTTTTATGCATTAATGTGCATATGGGGAGTGGGTAAAAGTCTTGTATCTTGTATAATATGGAAGTAGCCTTGATAATACACTATTATTATTATTATTATGGAGAAGAAGATGAAATTCTAACAGTAGGACATTGTGTATTACTGTTGTAGAAGCAACTTTCTGCTACTGAGTTTCACCAACATAAGTTAGCTGCTTATAGTCTCATAGTCCTTTTACTTAATTTTAATAATAATAATATAGTCATAAGATTTGTATTAAACCTGGTCTGGTACATTATTTAGCATTAGTTGTTAGTATTATTATATCTGAATGTTGAAACAAAGTAACTGATAGTGTGGGGGCAAAAGAATACATCAGCAATGGCAATGTATTTGTGTGTGTGTGTGTGTGTGTGTGTGTGTGTGTGTGTGTGTGTGTGTGTGTGTGTGTGTGTATGTGTATGTGTATGTGCGCGCGCACGTGTGTGTGCGTGTCTGCGTGTGTGTGTGCGAAAACAGAAGAGACTGTGTATATAACAGAAAGACAGACAGAATGGGCTCTCTGTGAAATTGTTGTGTTTTACTTATTTATTTATTTTTTTTATATATTTTTGATGTAAAATGCTTCCTCCAACAGCATTAACATATACTACAGAAAGTTTGAAACATTAGGTGGAGGAACTATTTTACATCAAAAATATATAAAAAAATTATATAGTACTTAAAAAAATAAGTAACTAAGTAAAACACAACACTTTTACAGAGAGCCCATTCTCTAAGTGTAACAATGCCCTCCATGGTGTATGTTAATGTGTAATTAATGCTCTTCCAGGTGTGTGCCCCTGGGCGGGCATTATTGCTTACGTATTTCAGAATGCATTTCTGAACATATTGCTGAACACTGAACTTTTTATGTTTCCAGTTTCAAGTCTTGCAATGTTGTATTGCTTGTGTTTCAATAAGTAAGTCCTGGTTATTGAAAGTGAACTTCCTTTATATGCTTTTGGTATGTAATTTGATCTCCATAGTCTCTCCTGTAAGTTGGATGAAATGGTTATTGCAAAGTTTACTATTAAATCATTCAGTTTTTCCTCTCATATTGCCATAATCAAATTAACAAAACTAAGGGTCATTGCAGCCCCCAATGTCAGTTCAGTTGTTTGTCTAAGATATCTACCCTGGAAGACAAAATGTTGTTAAGTATGGTCATATCCAACAATAAAATCATTGTATTGACTTCTTGTGTGTCCACCAAATTACTGTTCAAAAGCATTTCATGCACAGCCTGGATGCCTTCATTGACTGGATCACATTGTACAAAGCCTTAATATACAGAAGATGTTAGTTAATCATTCCTAATGTATCCATACGTCAAATCTTGTTACTCACCATGTCAAAATACAACCACAAAATACCCATCTTCATTCTCTGTTGTAGGTGCAATCTTAACATACTGAATGTATATGTGTACTGTACTAAAATACTGCATGTTGATAAATGTATCATGCCTCTGAACTGTTAAATAGTGTCATGAACTTGTAACCATGTACTGTCTGAAAGCGATTAATATTGTTCTGCCTGACCTCTCTTTAAATACCATTGTTCTTATCTGACTATGTATTGAATCTGGAGCTTTGCTCCCCGGGCTTCCCCTGAAAATGGACATTTGCCTAGTCAGACTTTCCCAGTAAATAAATGTAAATAAATAAATAAAATAATAAAGAAGAGGTAACAGGAATATATAGAACTATATAAGAAGGGCCCTAACAACACTGATACACGATAGACATGTTTTCTGCTCTAGATGCAAACATTCTAGAAAGTGAAATTAAATGGCTCTAAGAAGTCATGGTAATGACAAGGCCACAGGAAATAATGGAATTCCAAATGAATTGTTTAAGACCCTGTAAAATTATATAGTCACAATGCCTCTTGAAAATTGTCAGCAAATTTGGAAAACATGGCAGTGGCCATTAGAATGAAAAAGTCAGTTTATATTGCAGTTTCAAAAAAATAACAATGATAAAGAATGCTCAAATTATCAAATAATTGTACATGTTTCATATGCTAGCAAGGGAATGTTCAAGATTCTGCAAGCTAAACTCCAGAAATTCCTGTACTGAGAATTGCAATATGTACAAGTTGCTTTTAGTAAGAGTAGATGCATCAGACATCAAATTATTTAAATTATAAAAGTGAAGCTTAGATAATTTCTTAAAATACTGTTCTCATAGAAAGTTTCAAAGGGAGCCAAAGGGGGATGTAAAACTGGATCTTAAGATATGTTTTCCAGCCATATTGGCTTTCTGTTTTAACTTCTCATTATCGACTGAGACCTTCAAATTTAAATGCCTTGTATAAGATTTTTAAGGGTAAGACTGAATCAAACAATGATGCCTTCTGCCTGGAATGAACTTCAAAACATTACCAAACACTTGTTTATTGCCTTGTTTTTGAAAATTAATTGCTGTAAAAAAATATCATAGCTGTCACCCTCGTAAAAATGTGTAGAAACAGGCAACCTGATGTCCAGATAGTCAATACTAACCACAGGAAACAAAGTCCAAGTTTCTTCTTTAACGTAAAAGTATTTTATTTTTCAAAAAGACAACGTTTTCGCCGTGACCCCTGTCACAGCTTCCTCAGAAGAAGACAAGTAAAACAGCTAAACTGGTCTGTTCAAATACTCAGTTAACAGGAAGTGACAAATAATTGCACTTCCTGCACTAATTTGACTCAATAAAAATAATGAATAAAATCATGAATAATCATAAAACTCCATTGAATTATCTATAAATATTGAATGATAAAAAACAACATAAAAATATTCTTACTAGTGCATTTACATTAACATTGTAAAAAATTATGCATTAAACCCACAAAATAATATGCATATAGGCATTACCTAAAGTAGCTCCTTAGTTTAAGAACACATGAAATGTTACAGTTCTCATTGAGGCCATCTAGCCTAAATGCATCTAAATTCAACTGCCATAAAAGTTCGACACACTCAAGAACTCGACACACTCAAGAACTATCTGAAAGGGGCTGTCACCCTCAACCGTGGTGCAGTGCGATGAAGACCTGACTGTGATCAGATAAGCCATATTTGATTAACAGCACAGAGACTGATGGGACTGAGGTGGGGAGGATGAAGGTGAGCAGCTGTCAGATGGCTCACCCATTCTGAGGGGGAGGAGGTGATTTGGAATTCTTAGCACTGGGCTGGGATTTAGAAGGGACACTGGGTGTAACATCCATGGAGCCAAGCCTGCAAAGCACACAATATCCTGGGGCAGGGAATCAGTGTGTAGGCAGAGAGACACATAGGCTCCCCATGAACAGCAGGACTAGGGCAAGCTCTACTTAACCACTATGAGATTTGGAGCTCAAATGGAAGGACGAGGAGTCCATAATGTCTCAAAACAAACAAAAAAAAAACAACCCCCCCCCCAAAAAAAAACATAGGGCCAAGGCAATGATGAATGAGATGAAATAAGCTTTACTGGTCCACCATGTCTGGCATTCTGGCCCACGCCTTACCACCTGGCTCTAACATCTCATGGGAAGGAGGGACTGATAAGGCCCTTCAGCCAATGAATGAACGGACCAAAGGCCTCTTAGCTGGAATCCTTGTCTGGAAGAACAACAAATGGGCTAATAGGCTGAAAAACAATGGGCAAGACATTAAAACAGAAAAAAAATTAAGCCTGTCAAACTGGCACTAACTACCCCCTTTATAGCTCTTGTCTCAGAGCCTACAGCAGCTATATTTTCATGGGACAATACTTTTTGTTCCTATTTTTGAAATTGTTTCATCCATACTATTCCTTTATTCCTTGTTTTCATTTTGTTCCTAGCTGGAAAGTCATACTGCATGTATTTAGAGCAGCTATCTCTTCCAGTGAAAGTGCAGTTAAGTTCTGAATAGTTGTCATTCATTTTGGGTCCATGGTAGTTTATTTCTTAAAACTAAACAAAAGTGAGCACCAGCTTCTTGTTTTATATCTAGTTAGAACAGACATCTTGGTAATGGTTTTTGTGCAGTATCCATCTCTTAAAAGTCTATTTCTACAAATGAATTGGTTAATGAAATATGCTCAGCTATTTATGATTGGTCTGGTTCTAGAGTTGCCTCATTGTAATGCTTCAAAATTCCATTGTCAATGCCATTAATATAATCACCATGATCCCTTTCTAGTTTTCTAGTTTTTCTTGCTGTAATCACAGATTCATACTTCTCCTCCATGGAAAAAATGTTATTTAAATTTAAAGAGCTGTGAAACGTGTTGATTATTGCAATTTGAACATTTAACAACACAATATCTGTTTGCAATTCTGACATATGTAGAAAGTAGACAATGGAGGAATTTAATAAACCCTACATGTTTTTCTCCATGTAAGTATCATGCCAAGCTGCTAACACAGCTGCAAACATTTTTAGATTCAGAAAGTGCAGCTGAGTAGTTCGCATGAGCGCTTCAACATGGAAACTTCCATGGCATGCAAATCACCTCATAAGCAGGTGAATCTCATGCAAGTGAGACAGGTAGAGTGATCTAACAAGCAGATAGACAGCTCTGCAGTCCCCATGTCAGTGTCCATAGTATACATGGAAAAATTCCATGTACAGGAATGTAGACAGAAAAAAGGGGCTTTAAAAATGTACATAGATGGACAGAAATGGCATACCACATACAGATATGACTGAAACTATCCTCCGTGTGTCTGAAAAATTAAAGGAAATAAGTTAAATTAAATTTATTATTTTTTTAATAATCTGGGCATGTTTGGGTGGTGAGTAGCAGTGCGCAAACATGTTTTATAAAATAATTTTTAAAGAATTGGAAAAAACAAAATTAATATTATGTGACAGAAATGTATTACAAGACCCTGCATGGAGTTTATGCAATGGTGCATTGGTGTGTTGCTAACATGGTAGGGCTTTGAAGCATGTAGTTTCCAGGCTGTGAGCATGGATTCCTATGCAAATGAGGTGAAGTTACTGTATAGCATAAAGGGATAATCGTGTCCGCATATCCCCTCTGTGTAGGCATAGAACTATGTTGATGTTTACCGAGAAGGGAGCTGACATCAGGGGAGGGTGTGTCCAATAACTTCTAAGCTTACTTCAGCTTAGCCGCGCCTGTTTGCGTGGCATGCCACTTTGCTCTGCATGCCCTTCCAGGGAGTGTGTGCACTAACCTCTAAGCTTTGTTTAGCTAAGGAGAGTGTTTTTCTGCATGTTTGCTCAATGTGCCACTATGCTGAATGTGGAAATCTGAGGGGGGAGTGAATACAAAGTGCTTAGCTTTGTTTACCTACAGGGCACGTGTTTGCACAGCACACTGCAGTGCTGAGTGTATCTAAAAGCCAATGACATATTAATTGGTTTTGACCCCTGTTTAACTTAAACTAGGGCCATTAAATGATGACGATGTACTAGGCAGGTGGATTGCATCACAGGTAGCCAATCACAGAGTCATCACCTACAGCAGACCACTATAAAGTATGCATATGTCAGAAAAATATGCATTTATGTATATCTTTAATGCTTATTAGAAGCTAAAAGGGTTAACACATTTTCATTCTATTTTATGTACAGCTTAATTCTGTATGAAATTATAAGATGCTTTTTGAAACTGCAGTATGCTTTCTGAAACTTGCAAAACGCCTCCTGACCTAGTAACTGCTAGCACAGCAAAATTCATGTTATGCCTTTTGGAAATGTACTGAGAAGCAGGTGATTATCTGCTAGGTCAGGAAATGAATGAATAGAACAATACTGTTTTCTATAATATGATTGAATATGAACAATCAGCCTTGTTCGTGTTATGAGAACATGTACAGCTGCAGAAAAGAAGAGATACATCAGACAAAAGACTGCTTGAAGAATCTGTACTTGCTTTGTGCTCAAATTAGCCATAGTACCTTGAATGGTAACATAACATAGTGGGAAGTTGTATCTAACCGGTGGTCGCCAAGGCCACGTTGTTTTTCTTAGGAAGTTTTTCATAAAATTGATAGTGCAAGCAGAAAATCATGGACAAACAGCTGCTATGAAATAATGATGTTAGAACTTGTGATCTGTTACGTCAGCTTGGTAGGCAATGTCTTATTAGAAAGTGTATAAAGATGGACTTACTTCCTGATTTTAGTTAGACAAACTCTGTATTAGGACGTTTTTGTCTCCTTGTTGCAAGATGTGCCTTAACCTGAACCTGCCGTGTATTGATCTTTTTGAAGTTTAATTTTTCCTTTGACAGCATACATCCTACAATCTGATTTTTCCCTCATACTTTGCACTTATGGAGTACAGACTTGGTAAGTTTAACTGACAGAATGCTAGAGGCTGCTGCAGGTCTGCTACATCTGTATGTCCTAGATGTTGAAGTCAATGCTGCTGCTGCTGCTGACAATAGGCCTTGACAGAGAAGTAGAAGAGTGTTCAGACCCAGGTTAACCTTCCAGTAGCTACATGAGTTGGAGATTGTAGAGCACTACAAGGTGGACAGGAACATACTACAAAAACTCATTGAGCTCTGCCTCCCTCAACTCAGACCCAGAGCCATCAGAGGGGAACCTATCCCAATGAAAACAAAGATATGTGTAGCCCTTAGGATACTAGCTACAGGTACCTTCCAAAGACCAACTGGGGACATGACGGGGGTTCCACAGGTATCAGCGTCTAGGGTACTCCACCAGTTCCTGGATGCCATGCTACCACATGCCAGTGAGCACATTTCTATTCCCCTCACCCCTGAGGTGAGGGCTAGCAATATGCAACACTTCTACCATGTAGCACACTACTCTGAGGTACTGGGTACCATAGACTGTGCTCATGTACACATCAAGTCACCACCTGGTGAGGAGGTTAGAATCTACATCACCTGCAAGGGGCACCACTGCAACTGCCAGGTCATATGCAATGCCCAGGACATTATCATGAATGTGTGTTCTAGCAGCCCTGGCAGTTATCATGACTCCCATATCTGGCATGGATGACAGCTGTACCACATATTTGCTGGAGGGGGGGCATCCCCTATGGCCATTTACTGGGTGATGCTGGCTATGCACTGAAACTGTGGATGATGGCACCCATCATAAATGCATACACACCCACAAAAGAACACCATAATGAGGCACATGCACAAACTAGGAACATCATAGAGCATGTGTTTGGGCTTCTGAGGTCAGGGTTCTGGTGCCTCGATATATCTGATGGAGCCCTACAGTACACTCCAACCACATGTGCACAGATATCCACACATAACGCAGGAATAACAACATACATATTTATGCTGTTGAATGTGTGATGAATGAGTCCTCTCTGCCTGGTAGCCTGTGTAGCTCTGTAGATTAGGGAAGTTAGCATGGGTGATGGTGTTGATGGTTCTAATCTGGAAGTATTTGCATCTTTTGCATGTGAGGTATTATTATGTCGGTGTTTTCACATACTGTCATTCTGTGTGTGGCATAACATTATGAACCTCCATCATATATTAAGTACAGCAGACAGTTGGGGAATGCTATGGACATTCTGAGGCAATGACTGTAACATACCTCTCATCCTCTTAGTGCAAGAAGTCAGGACAAATCCTGACAAAATGTGGGGATAAAGGCCCACAAATAGGGGCATATTTTAAATATTGCTCTCATAAACTTAAAAAAGTTGCTAGAATAACAGGATTTGTTTCAACAGAGATTTTTCTGAAGGATTTGAAGTCAGAAACTCAAATGTATGTCATTATTTAATGACTTCAATCCTCACTTCATCCAAGTGATTTGCCAGAAAACTACAAATTTTATGAGGAACAGACCAAAATTATAAGCTAAAACTCTGAACATTCTGCAAAACTCAACACAGTTGAGAGGTATGGTCTGTAACACACAAAATCCCAGACTGGAGTACAAGTAGATGTGATCTGGATTCACTTTATAAGTACTGACAGTCCTACTGGGCATGCCCAAAGACTTAGTTAAAATGAGAGCAATTCTGTTAACTCATCAGAATGACCTGTTATGTATCGCTATGTCTATGCATATAGACATATACGTATATATCTCCATCTGTCACTATCTCTCTCTCTCACATAGATAGTATATCTATTGCTATGTAGTGTCAAATAGATTTATATCGATATATATATATATATATATATATATATATATATATATATATATATATATATATATATATATATATATATATATATAGAGAGAGAGATATATATATATATATATATATATATATATATATCAAAATAATATATAGACTCTCCCCATATATCTATATAACACATATACATATCACACACACACACACACACACACACACACACACACACACACACACACACACACACACACACACACACTTATATATACATCCCTGATAATTACATAAATATGTGTGTGGATGTCTGTGTTGTCCTACATACCCTAATAATGGTGAGTAAATCTTCACTATCACACATTCATACTGTTCCTCAAAGGATCCAAAGTAAGGGTGCAACAGTGCATAATCCACTTACCTACAGACCCCTGTACCTGCTGGATGTCACCGCATAGAGAGACACAGGTGGTGTAATGTACAATGTTGTCAATCCATGCATGGACAGGGCACATTGCTCCTGCCCACAGGTTTGCCTATCTAACTCCAAGCAGACACATATGGCCATACTGGTAACTGTACACACATAGTTGGGATACTAACAGTTATCCCACTGCTAGGATACTAGATGTGGATAACAGTATGAAGCACTATCACTCTGCAGGCCACAAATGCTGTTCAACACAAGCCTAGTTTGTGTAATGCCCAGGTACTGTGCCTGCAATCACATATATAACAGACTCAACTTGTGGCATGTGTGACACATACTGTAATCTATAGTGTATAAGATTAGATAGGCAGAGGTTCTAATCTCAATCTAGGCTACTTGATGCACGTGTATGTGTATACCCCTGCAAAACAACTGCCATAAGCTCATGGGCTAGCCACCTGCAATGGTTATGCACTTTTTGGCTTCCAAACTGCTGTCTTTTAGAAGGCCTGATGATGTCAACCACCTTAAGACTACCATGTGACAGTGTAGTATCAGACTTAAGCCGTGGTGTGTGTGTGTGATAAATGCTGTGGTCTATAGTGTAAAAGACTAGATTGGTAGGGATTCTATTCTTACTCTAGGCTACTTGTGTGTGTGTGTGTGTGTGTGTGTGTGTGTGTGTGTGTGTGTGTGTGTGTGTGTGTGTGTGTGTGTATGTGTGTGTGTGTGTGTGTGTGTGTGTATGTGCGTGTGTGTGTGTGTGTGTGTGTGTGTGTGTGTGTGTGTGTGTGTGTGTGTGTGTATACTTCCCTGCAAAACAGCTATCATGCCCTCATGGGCTACCCACATGTATACACTTTATGGCCCTGTAACATGCTGCTGGCTTCCAAACTGCCTTCTTCTACAAGGCCTGATGATGTCATCCACCTTAAGGCTACCAGCGGACAGCACAGTATCTGATTTAAGCTGTGGTGCATGTGCTAAATACTGTGCTGTATAGTGTAGAAAGCTAGATAGGTAGGGGTTCTAATCTCACTCCAGGCTACTGTGTGCATGACCAACTGGCATAAATGTGATCACCTTGGTAACTTAGAAATAGATAGGGTTTTGCAATATTTTATGTGTGATGTGCCCCCCCCCAAAGGACTGACCATAACAAGGTTTGCTGATGTCATCAAGCATAATATGTCCTTAACTGATAGCACTCTCACACAAGAGGTGTGTTGCAGCCATCATATACTGTGATCTGTAGTGTGCATCATTACATAGCTAAGTGTTCACATCTACATATGGCCAACTTGCACTAACTGTGTCCTTTGGCATGTCCTGTATGCAGTGATTGGGAGTGGTGCTAGTCTCAATGCAGCCATGTTTGTTTGTGAACCTGTTAGAGCATTTTACATCATGTTATGGAACCATAGGATGTTTGAACTTCACTAGCATAATGGCCATACAGCCCTCACAATCATAGACATCTTTATACCCATAGTTACAAAATCAGCACATATTTCACCAATCCAAGAGGGACAAAGGTAGACGCACTGTGTTGAGAGGGGGTCCTGATGGAGAGATGAAAAGTCAGCAAGCAAAGGAGTGTAGTAGTGCTGAAACTGAATTCATCCTGAAGTCTTGGTGAGTACCTTCACGAGCTGGACCCTGTTTTTCACAAAATCTCACCAAGGCGACACTGATATATAGACTGTATTTATATAGCATATATCATGGACAGAAGTAAATCACAAATAAAAAACAATAGCTGGGTGCATAAGACCCAGGATAAAAAAGTGTCCAATCCTGGTAGGCGCACTGGTGCCAGGACTGGAAAAAATAGTGTAGAATCTTCAAAATATGGAAACAATCCTACAATGGGGCCAGGCCAGGCTCAGGGGGAGGATGGCCTCCCTGTTGTAGAAGGAAGTGATAGCCCACAAAAACGACAAAATTGATTGGCCAAAGAAGAGCCATAAAGATGACATAGTGGACAATTGAGGATAAGAAAGAAATTATGTATTGTTACTATTATATAAATAGCCCAGAATTTCCAGACACAAGTTATACAAAATGATTAAGAGAGAAATTAGAGGAAAGAAAAATACTTCCACAGGAAAAACTGTCACACGCTTCAAATTAAAATTTGCTTTCATTAATACAACAAATTTTTGAAAAACAGTATATAGATCAAGAAACTTTGATCTCTCTGGAAAAAGAAGCCTCTGAAGAAGTGAGAAAATATAAACAACAAAACCTAGATATAGTTGGAAAATATTAAAAAGAAATATGGACATGGGAAAGAAAGAGAGATTTGATATGATGCAATATGTATGCAAAGGAGAAAGCCAAGTTAACTAATATACAGAAGGTAGTTTCAAAGATATTCAAAGAAAAATATAGACAAAGGCATCCAAATATGGAAGATTTCACAATAAAAAGACTAAAAGCACAAAGATTTAATGCAGAAAAGATGATTAGTAAAATAGAAGTTAAAGAAATAGAAGTTGAAGTTATGGAATGCCTGCGAAGTGAAGGATTTAATGTAGAAGGTCTAAAACAGACTACATCACAGCATGATGGAGTGAGTCCCCAGAATAAGGAAAAGCAAGAAGATCAGAGGACATGTGAAGAAGAAATATGGACAGGGGAAAGGAAAAGTGATTTAATATGGTGTCATGTTTATGCAAAGGAGAAAGCAAAACTAACTAATACAAAAAGAGCAGCACCAAAGATATTTGAAGAAAAATATAGACAAAGGAATCTGGATATGGAATACTTTACAATAGAAAAAATAAGAAGATTAAGAGGGAAAAGTAGAAAAAGAGATTAGTAATGGAGAAGTCAAGAAATAGAAATTGAGGTAATGGAACAGCTGCAAAGAGAAGGATTCAGTGTAGAAAATCAAATGCAGAAAGCACCACAACAGGATAGAGCAATGGATATCCAACTTAAGTGGAAATCAGTAGAACAGGAAGCAACAGGTCAGGTGCCATATCAAGATATTTTGGAGCCTTCCACAGAAAACAAGTATAAAAGTTCACCTGAAGCTAGACAGGAAGGAAAGGAACAGGAAACTGTGGAAACCCTGATGCAGTCAATGTTGAGGAGTAATAGGCCAGTGAGTTTCCATATGACAAAACAACAGATGAGACAGGATGAAATTGAAGAGAATGTGCCACAAGAAGATGTTATAGAACTTTCTATTGAATGCCCACAAGACATAGAAGACAAGGGATGGGCCCTCAGTATGGAAGAAAATGAGTTAAGAGAAGAGTTGCTTGATTTAATAGACAAAGACAGATATATCGAGATCAATGAGAGAAATAGGCTGCAGAAGGTTAATAAAACCCCAAAAGTCAGAAGCTTGATAAAACAAATGAACACAGTAATTAGGACTGTCCATAGAGATCATTGCGATATAACAGAAGTAAACAGAATATATTGCTGTGCTGCTAAATTAATAACTGATAAAATTCTACCACAGGAACATAAGGTAGCGAGGGAAAAGGGGTGGGGGGGGGCGAACGTGAATACCATCATGGAAATATCGAATAGAGAAAACTATAAAGCAGTTAGGACAAGAAGTGTTATTGTTAGAAGATTATAGAAGAGGGAACAGATCAAGAAAAATATTAATAAAGATAGATGTGATAAAAGCAGTGCACAGTATTAGAGCAGACCAGGATCTACTATGCACTATTGGAGATAACAAACTAAACATTTCAAAACAGGTGGAAAGACTCAGAAGATACAAAGATAAATATAAGGGAAAAACACAAAATAAGCAATGTATTGATGACCCAAAAAAGGTTTATAGAGAACTGGGAAATAAGGTAAAATGAATTGTAGACCGCCGAAAAAAGAGGAAATAAATACATTTTGGAGAAGTATCTATGAAGATCCTGTGGAACATAATAAAGATGCTAAATGGATAGAAGAAGTAAAAGAAAGAATAAGAAGTTTAAAGGTACAGGATATGAAATGGGATGAAATTACAGCCAGAGAGATTGAAACAAAGTTGAGAAAAGCCTCTAATTGGAAAACCCCAGCCCAGATGCAGTACCTAACTTTTGGCTTAAAGTATTAACTTCTTTACACAAGGATCTAGCCATGAGTAAGAACTATTTATATGCACACCCCGAACAGACACTGCACTGGTTAACAACAAGAAAAACAATGCTCTTATTTAAGAGTGAACCTGCAAGCTACCCTAAAAATTATAGATCAATAACTTGTTTTCCGACGACGTATAAACTATACACAGGGATTGACGCCAACAGAGTTTATAGTCATTTAGAAGAAAACTCAATTATGGCAGTAGAACAAAAGGGCAATAAAAGAAAGTTATATGGAACAAAGGATCATTTATTGTTAAATAAAGTTATAGTGGAGTACAGTAAGAAAGGGAAGAATCTAAGTATGCATGGATTTACTATAAAAAAGCATTTGATAGCATCCCACATTCATAGATAAAAGAGTGCTCAAAAATGTATAAAGTACATCCTACACTGATTGATTACATTATAGTAACCATGAAACAGTGGCAGACCACTTTGCAATTAAGCCATGATAAAGGGCAGATTATTATCTCAGGGATAAAAATCTAAAGGGGGATATTCCAGGGAGACTCCCTGTCACTGTTGCTATTCTGCCTTGACAATAATCCATTAAGCTGTTTACTTAACAGCTTAGGTCATGGTTATAATTTGGCTTCTAGAAAACAACAACGTCTAATGACTTCTCATCTTCTCTTTGTCGATGATTTAAAATTGTATAGCTCATCAGATAAAGAACTGAAAGCACAGCTGCAGGTTGTCAAAACTTTTTCAGATGATATTGGAATGTCATTTGGTCTTGATAAATGTGCAAAAGCAACCTTTAAAAAAGGAAAATTGCATCACCAGGAAAACATCAGTTTGGGACAAGAATGTGATATAAAAGAAGTTGAGCAAGAGGGGGTGCATAAATACTTGGGAATTGATGAAGGATCAGCAATAAAACATGAACAAATGTGACTAAAGCTTAGTAAGGAGTACTTTAGAAGACTTAAATTAATCCTAAAAACAGCACTGACACCTAGGAATAAGATCCAAGCTATAAATCAATTTGCTCTTCCTGTCCTAACTTATAGTTTTGGAGTGATTGACTGGCCCCAAAATGTGTTGGATAGATTAGATATTAAAACAAGAAGGATTCTTCATGCTCACCAAATGATTTATAAAAATCAGTGTATACCAAGATTATATATTCCCCATTCTGAAAGAGGGATGGGACTTCTTGAAATTGATTACATGTATAGATCTGCAATCATGGGACTCCACACATATCTACTGACCTCACAATTTCCAAATGTGGTGAAAGGTTTGAAACATGAGGAGACTAAATCTAAGATGACATCTCTGCAGCAACTGAATGTGCTAAAGAACAAAAGAAAGAATATAAGGTGAAGGACCAGATGAGAAGGCAAGAAATGTGGAAAAAACATAAATATATTTTCAAGTATAGAAAACTTCTGGAAGAGCCTCATGTTGATCAAGAATGAATGCAGCAATGGTTAAGTAGAGGTGAATTTACATCAACAAATGAAAGGCTAATATTGGCAGCCCAAGACAGTGGACTACATACACGCTGGTTTAACGCAGGTTTACTAAGTCCATTGAACATGTGGGAGAAACAGATATATGTAGGTTTTGTGGAACCGAATTGGAAACAGTCACACACCTTATTGCTGGTTGCGACTCTCTAATGGCAGAGGGACTGTATACTGAAAGGCATAATAATGTGGCAAGATTGTTACATTGGAGATTGTGCAAACATTATGGTATCAAAGTGGCTGAAAAACACTGGAAACATGAGCCACAGAGAATCATAGAAAATTATGAAGTTTACATCACATGGGATCACCCAATACCAACAGTCCAAAGATAGATGCTAGAAAAATGGATAGAGTGGTTCAAGAAAAGAAGACAAAAGTAGCCTTGATCATTGAAATTGCCACACCTAGTGACTACAGTGTCTTACGTACAGAGAGACACAAAGTCATAAAATACCTCGATCTGCAGACAGAAATGAGAGTCATGTGGAAGAAAGATACCCAGACAGTTCCAATAGTAGTAGAAACAACTGGTCTTATAAAAAAGAATTTACAATCGTATTTAGATATGTTACTAATTCATGTAACACAGTGCGAATTGCAGAAGGAGTCATTACTGGGGACATTGTGGGAGCACATTTGGCTAACATCAAAGAGTGAAACAATACTAATTTCATGAACTTTAATCGTACTTTGACTTAGGAATGGGGTCCATTCCCGTCATGGTATTAGAAACCCAAAAGACTTGGAGAAATTAAAAAATTGAGATGACAGTCGCCTAGCCAATTATACAGATGGCATGTGCTGAGGTGCACTGAAGTGCTCTGTTTGCCATTAGGCAGGGTTCTGTTTCAAGGGTGTGTTTAAGTCTGCAAGACAAATCTTTCCCACAAACATGTAGTACTAACATCACACACAAGGTTAATGTCCTTACAGTGAGTTATCCATCTACTGCGCCTCTTACAGATAAGCAGCATATGCAATCAAGCAGGGCCACACATTGCCTATGTATGCAAGGGCATAGATCACCTCTGAGTAGTCTATATGCCACAGGTGGCAATGACACTCATTGCAGATAATCCCCATTGAACACATACTGAAGCCGTAAAGTGTCCTTGTGAGGGACCATACTGTTGTGTGCAACTGCCAGTACTGCTTGGAAAGGTACATCACCAAATGGCCATTGCACTCAGATATTGGCATGCTGAGGGAAGAGTACTTGGAGGTTATGAGTATGTCATTTACAGGTGATTGTGGCCTCAGCTATGCCATATGATTCCTGCCATATCACTGTAGAGACATGGTGATCTGAGGCACATTAGGTGTAAACCTGTGTGATCAGGTCTGTGTGCCCAGTTTGTTCATTCCTGAGTATGTACATCACATGTCGTGACTGATGTGCTACTTACCAGGTACATAGGGCAAACAGATGGAAATGATACGATGTACATATTAGCATGGAGTTTATGGCCATTAGTATGTCAACAGGCATGTATTCACAATACCCTCTTGCAGGATAGTGACATATCACAGAGACATTATGAGTGCTCACAATTTGCAGGCATCAGCCAACATTGTTAGCCACACTCAGTCAGTAGTTGTGAGTATTGTGGTTGAATGGATTCCAAGCAGTAGAGGACCCAGGACTGCACCGTGTTGAGCACTGCTGCTTATAGATCAGCTATTGGAGGTAGATGTCCCTATGTTGCATATGTGTGCCAACAATGGGCCACTTAGTGACCCCTACAATGACAGTATTATGGATGCCTAAGTGGGTGCATTGTAAATGTTGCCTGAGTGGGGGATATAGTCAGACAGTTTGGCTCAGTCTAGGGAGTTGTATGCCCTGATGTACTCTCACCCAGGTCCATGGTGACTACCTTGGAAATGTCCACCATGTGTAAACATCATGCTCCTCCTGTCATGCATCCAAACTGTGTACAGTCAATTGTGTGTAGAATGCATATATGTGTGCTGATCAGCTCTACGATGATCGCCCCTATGGACATACAGATATGGATACTCAGACAAAGAGGTGCATAGTTATGTTGGTCAGTGGATGCACCACCTCTGTGCAAGGGTTTAACATTTTCTGTTATTCACTCAGCAGGTGTGCAGCCAGTAGTGTCAGTATGATTGCAAGGGTTTCCCAATGTTGTTAGTCATCCTTGTCAGATCACATGTGGGATGCAGCCTGGAATGTTAGTATGCGCAATAGATGCTGTGTATCTTCCAGTGAGAGGCCAGTTACAAACTGCCCTGTAAATATGGAAGTTATGGGACAGGTCATTGGAATGTCATGTATCACATGTGGTAGGGACAAGGGAGTGTAGTTGATACAAAAAATGCAGACAGTGTGGGTGTACAGGTTAGGTATGAGTATGGACCCATCATGTGGCATCATGATGTATGAGGTCACCAATAATCTGGACCTGTCCTTTGAAGTCACACATGTAACACTGTGAATTGTGGTTCTGCTTTGTGTGGGTGACTACGTTTGTCACTTACAGTGTCTACACAACATCACAACACTGTGTGCTTCTTTTAGCTGAGGAGGTAGTGCCTCCATGTTAGGGGAGGGCACCCTCACCCCAACTGTCACACTGCACTGTCCTTTTGTTACTGTACAGCCTGCTAATGGCAGTTGTCCACTGATCAGGTTTGCTGAGCCATGACAAGCTCGTCTCCCTCCTGTCACATACAGCTAAGTTTATGCAGTTGAAGTGCTGATGACATAATGCATGACTGTAGAGCTCTGCATACTTGCCTGTCTCATTTGAAGGGGGAGGTGCAGTCATGATATGTCAACCATCCCACAGGAGGTAATAAATGACTGTCTTGACATATATGTCTGTACTGTCTGCAAGGGGGTATGTGCTGGTAGTTCTAAGGAGACTGATCTATGGCCATGTCCCACTAGGGAGGACCTCACATGGGGGGGCTGTACTGGTCACATATATTGGTAAACACATGAAGCACTATGTTGATTCCCCATGTGGGGATGTCACGGCACTGCTGCAGGATATTGTAGATAAGGACCTGGTCCATCCTTTGGGCAAGTGAACCACAGCATGACTAAGCAATACAGTGTGTACATATTACACTTCCCTATCATGTTTGCCTCTGCTCTGTACAGAAACCTCTCATGACTCTCTTCTTGCAACATGCTAGAAGTAGCTGCAATACTTACTTGCACAGAGGACAACGAACATGTAGTGCCAAGCAGTGTCCCCAAATCTCTGAGTAATGTCACCTAAAATATCATGATAGGAGTTAGCATGGATACAAGACTGACCCTGTCATGCACCTACCGACATTGGACCAAACGCTGTTACTTTTGCTCAAGGTCAGATCATGCAACCAGCAGAGCCCATTGACTGTTACACTATGCAATGGATGTCAGACATATGTCTCACTCCGCTAACCATGGCCTGACAAGGTGTATGACAATATTAGGCCTGCAGGCCTTGCTGGAAGCTGTGTACATCATGTACAGAGTGTTATATCAGCTGGTGGATAGACAAGTGCCAGACAGTCATACTCTGGAAAGATGGCATTGGGAGACCTATGCCACAATGACACCAGTCACCAGTGGAGTTCACCATCCTCCATTATTGGCATTCTCCATCTACCTGTTCTCTCTCTGCAGTCACAGCCACTGCCAGTGACCTCTGACTGAGTACATTATCAGGTGATTGCATACTAGGAGCTGTCACAGAATCCCACACAGAACAAATAGTTATCCAGGATGGCCTAAGACACAGTCAGTTGTATTCTGAGCAACTGACAAAGGCTAACTGCCAACGACTGCACAGTACTATCCTGTGGGAAATCATCCACCCATGCAAAATATTGTAGTGTCCACACACCGCACACAGTTGAGCCATTACACATGGGGTTATGGACACAGAGCGTAATGTAGCCTTTGGCTCTCACTGCTCAGTAAGATGTGGGGATGCATTCACTGTTGTACAACCTATACTGACAGGTTTGGGATGTACATCCCAGACTTTCGCTGCTATACTGAATATGGCAGTCATCACACCTATCACTGTGTGCAGTGGCACCCTTGCTATGTCACTACACTGGCATATCATACAACCATAGCAGCCACGCAGGTTCCATGGTACACCAACACACAGTGTAGATAACCTGTCCTATGGAGTCTGTGCCATGACCATACATGTGTTGTCTGTCTCCTAAATGCTTTGGAGAGGAGGTGTATGGCTCCATACAGAGAGGTGTCAGATCCCACTGTGTACCTCCCATGTATCCATGACAGGGCTAGCACATGTCTCACATGTTCTACATGCCTACAGCATTACTGTGGTATACATGGTACATGCTGGAGAGACAGGTATGTAACACAGACAGTACGCCCTACATGAAACAGGTCCCCCATGCATGTGAAGCACACATCTGCTGTGACACAGCATGTGCAGGTTACAAAATGGGATGCAGAACACACCAATCCTAACTGGTGTCTGGCAACTGTCTGTACTGGACACAGGATATTTGTAGATGGGTCATCTCTGTCAGGACAGCTTGTAGATGTGTGTTTTTCCAAAACCCTGGTGACACTTATCAGGGGTAGCAGACCTGTTCACAGATTAGGAATGCATGACTACACTGAATGCCGCTATTGTCCTTGTTACCCTGTTATACACATATGAACCTATGGAGCAATGCACTTATAGTGCTGTACCTTGCTGAAGACATATTTGTGCTGTTCTGACATGCCATCCTGTGCTGCTTTATTGCCACTGTGTATCCATAGGTTATCCCAACAGATTCCTGAAACAGAAACATAGTCCAATGAATAAAAAATAAAAAGTGAAGACTTGAAGTTCTTGAAGATTATGGACGAAAGCACTCAATAAATCATTGTTTTGGGTACTGGCCTTCTTCACTTTTTTATTTTTTATTCTTTACATACAGATGGATATGCTACAGGCTGCAGCAGGTGCTCCAGGTAATAGACATAGGCAGAGAGTGTGAACACCTTGGAGGACAACAAGCTGTAGGGGTAACTATGGGAGCTATGTCAGCCTTGTTGTAGAGGCAGAGCAAGAGTGAATCTACCCTTTCCACTCCAATTAAGACGTGTTTAAGGTAAGTATGTTAGGCAATGTTATCACTAACAGAGTACTAGGCAATATGTTTGTTGTGCCCTTGAGTAAGATGGGGTATAAATATAAGAGTATGTCCACCATTTGGGCAACTGCCAGGCCATGTGTTATAGTGTGGTAGTAATTTGCAGCATGTATGAGGGCAGGCCTTGTTACAAGCAAGGACTTCCAATGTGTATGTTAGCTGTGATAATCTGAACAGTGACTTTGGAAGGATTGTGTGGTGCACTCTGATTTTAGTGGCCCTCATTTGTCGTACCTGTGTTGACATTCTCTGTGAATGCATATTAATGCATGACATGACACTTTATGCACATATTTATTTTTTTAACATTTATTAACTGGGAAAATTTGACTTGGAACAAAGCCAATTTTTAGTGGAGGCCCAGGGAGAAACACTCCAGCTATATGTCTTCATAATATGGGAGGAAACCTACAGGAACAACATGCAGACTTCACATAGAAGGAACCCCAGCCAAGAATTGAACCAGCGAACTTATTGCTATGAGGCGACAATACTACCACTGCACCACTGTACCATCCGAACATATGCATTTGCTATAGGGGTATGTGAAGTGTGTTCCTACCTGCAGGCCTGTGACTTCCATCAGTGAAAAGCAGACATGTCATATGAAATGCATTGTGTGGATAAAGAGTGCATGTCTCAGTCATTAACTGCTGCCTTCACAATACTGTACATTCACTTCTGCACACCACTGGATTTGAACCCAGGACTGTGTGTGGCAAAATGTACTGTTTGCAAGGCAATTAACAGACTAAGCTACTATTACAGCATGTGTGTTTGCAAAATATATGTGCACACATACAGGCTGTGACATACATTTTCTACATCCATCAGTATGTGCATGGCTTTATATGGCTATATGCGTATACCAAGGTCCCAGTTGAACACGTATTTTGCCATTAATGCCTTAGTAGGTGTCTTTCTGCATATTGCTGCTGGAGGTGAGTTTTGCCTGCTATCATACACCTCACTTACATCCATTATCATGTCTTTGGATTTCTAGTGGTGTACTATTGCACCAGAGTCCAAGGCACACTCTTATTTTTTCCATTCCGTTTTAATCAAGTTCATGCGGTGCAGAGCTCCACTAAAACACGCTTAATGACTGTAACTGACAATAAGTATGTTTTAAACCACCTATTTTAATTAAGAGTTGTGTGGTGTGGCAGGTTAATGCAGTGGTCTGCAGGTGTGATGGTCTTGGGTTTGAAATATGGGACAGGGGTTTATTGTGTAAGTGTGCATTACAAGTTTAAAAATAGATATAGTCAATATAGCTGAGCTTAGCAAAGCTGCGTGATGCAGCGTGTCATGCAGGAACATGCTAAAAGATATAAAGAAAAGGAAAATGGGGAGATAGGAAAGTGGTGAAAGGGGGTGCAAGCAGGGGGAAAACATAGTGGAAGCAGGTAGGGATGTGCAGGAAGGGTGTAGGAAAGAAACATAGCTATCCATTTCTTGTACAGTAACAACTGTGCACTTTGACAGAATTTGTACATGACTTTGAACTCTCAACCACAGAGAGACAGGTGAGGTCAACATAACTGCATTGTCAAGCCAATTGGACCAAATTATGTGCACAATGGCAAGCTATGTATGGGACAATATTTTTTGGGGCAGGTGCCCTTTTTTAAGGTGAGAGTGGAATGTTGGGGAAGGGACATAAGTACGTGTGGGGGGTGTAAGTTGGGTAGGTGAGGATGCATTTGCAGACAGACAAGACAGCAGACAGGGTTGTTGTGTGACATATGAGGGGGATGAACACCTTGGATAGGGAAGGTCTTGTGGAATCCAAGTCTCATGTGCCCCCAGATGGCAGCAGCATGACTCACATCACCACCCACGGGACTGGTGGAACTGCTCCTTCACTGCCCAGGGGCTGGCAGTGTTGTAGGTTGGGAACCAGGGTGAGGCTGCCCCACCAGGTTTGCCAGCATGCTCTCAATTAAAGTGCAGGCAGTGGTCAAGCCCACAGCAGACTATCCTGTGCATAAAGGGTGGCAGCTCATCCTGAGTGATAATACCCCCCTCCACCACCACTCCCAGAGGGGGCTTGTCCCCATCCCGTGGGGCAGTACTACCTGATGACACAAGTAGTGCAGGGGCAATAGAGGGGGCATGACTTGTCTGGGTTCCAGATGTGCTGGGACCCTGTGTGATGGCCAGTTGAGGCAAGGTAGATGGATTAGCTGGAATCAGCCTACCTTGACGTGCTGTTGTAAATGAGGTATAGCAATAAGCTAAGGTTAGTAATACCAAACCATTGTTAGTATTAACAGAATGGAACATCATTTTAATTAGTCCAAATATATATTAATGTATATTGTGTATAACATAACAGTAAATAACATTCCAGTCACTATGGTAACAGCATGCCAGTAAGAAGAAAACCATAAGGCCAACAAAACAGTTAACAAAATATATTAATATTGAATCATAATAACACATAACAATAATACATCACATTTTCAAAAATATAGTTAGTTTAACAAAATATGTCAATATTAAATCATCATAATAAATATGAATAATAAGTAAATGAAGATAAGGGGTGGGGGAGAGCGAGTGAGAAAGAAACAATACATTACTGACAATGTAGACTATATCCCTGAAAACAGTATTAAATACTCTACAGGTGTGTCGTGTCAGTTTTGAGTACAGTAACTACAATTCTTCTATAGTTGATGTAACATGTACCTACCTCTCAAGCTGTTAACATGGGTCAGTATGGGCTAAGCAATAACAAATGCAGGTACACAAGTACACAGAACACTTTCACATAATGTGGACTTCTATAACTACCAAGGTGTTATGTAATGTTATTTGGTAATACTTTACATTCCAGGTAATCATTTTTCTGGTAATCCTGTGACAGATGGATTAGGCAGTTTTAATTACATTACGTGAAATTGTGACACTTGAGAGGCATGTTTGTGTACAAGACATAAACTAGAAATTCGTCATACCTTAGTTGGCATCATGGGAATAGAACCCAATAGCTGTGACTGCAGGGGACATCTGCAAAAAATGTAACATTAACTGCAGCAGCGTAGTACAGACAAGCAAGGAATACAGCCATCCTAGGAATATGTAGACAGATGTATTTGGGAATCAACAATGCTGCTTTACACTTTATTGGTATTGCTGATAACTGTCTGTGAAATGTTAGCGCAATCATATTTGCTCATAACATGTGCCACCTCAACTATATACCATTTGTTCCTAGAGTGGGAGAAAAAGAGAGCATTATGTGACTGAATTTGTTTACATTCTAGAACTATTACAGTGCTATACTTGACTGCAGTGACAGTAGAACACACATGCATGGCATACAGCCGTACTGCATTTCTTGAAACAGATTTCTTTAAGAATCAACAATGCTGCTTTACACTTTATTGCTATTGTTGATAAGTGTCTGTGAAATGTAACCACAGTCATATCTGTTCATAACATGAGCTACCTCACCCATATACCATTTGTTCTTGGAGTGGGGGGAAAAGACAGCATTATGTGACTGAATTCATTTTGCATTCCAGAACTATTACAGTACATGGAATACAGCCATACTGCATTTATTAAAACAAATTTCTGTAGGAATCAGCAATGCTACTTAACACTTTATTGGTATTGCTGATAAATGTCTGTGAAGTCCACACAATATCTGCCCATAGAGTGGGCTACCTCATCCATATATCTTTATTGCCTGAAGTAGGAGGAACAGAGAGCATTATGTGACTGATATTGGTCTGGAGACAGCCTTGGATCGTACTATGAGTTAAACAGTACATTTTGCAGGCCATTAGTTTTGCATTCTACAGCTATTACAGTGTTACACTTGACTGCAGCAACCTTAACATAGACAAGGAAATGCATACAGCTCTACTGCAATGGTTATGAGAACACAATCCTGCTGTACACCATTTTGCTTACTGTTATTGGTATTATTTATTGTTTATTGCAATACTGTTGTTATTGTTCATTTATGCACTAAAGCTCTAATTGCCCATTTATTGCACTACAGTTCTACCTGCCCATTTATTGCACTACAGTTTTTATTGTGTATACTTTATTGCAGTAAATGCATTACTCTTTCTTGCTTATTGCACTACAGTTAGCATAATAAATCTGTACATACCACATTCATGGCACAACCTGGTCAGGTGCCCAGCATGGGACTCAACATTGTGAGCCCATTCAGCTGCAGCTGTTGGGTGAGAAGCACACCATTATACATACTGGTTTGGCAGACATTCAGCTTGCATTTTGGTAAAACAGTGGAAAACATCCTTACATATTTGTGGGGCATTCCTAGCTCTGGCTTCTTGGACCCAGGTGTTTAAGGTTCCACTCTTTCTCCTCTTCAGGTCATCATAATGGTGACAACACTGCTGACCTGTGCAGGGGATAACAGTAACACTGGTGAGTTCCCTGGCCAACCAGTCCCAGGCCTCTGCCTTACACTCTTAGCCCTGGAAACCACCCTGCAGCAGCCTGGGTTAATGATTTTTTACCAGGAACCCAACAAAGACCCTGGACTCCAGAACATCCCATCTCTGCACCTGAAAGTGCACACCTTCACCAGCGCTGCCTGTCATATCACCAGTTGATCAGACTCCAAAGACTGTTGCAGAATTCCCACCTATTGTCCTTAATATAGGCTGTTTCCCTGCCCTTACACATCACTGAGCAACATTCAAAAAAATGTTGCGTTGCTTAGCATCGGACAAACAAGCTAAGAGTAGCTAATCAATGTGAAAACTCACACAAACAAGATTTTAGATAAGCTTAGCACTGTGCAAACAAACGTAGCCATTAGCATGTTTAAGCAATGTTCAGCACAGCGCAGCAGTATCCAGATTTTACAAATTTGTTTTTTAAAATTAAACATATGTAATAAATTAAATTATATACATCTTATCACTGCTACGGACTTGAACCCAGGACCTACTAAGCATGAGGCTGTATCTCTACCCATTTAGCTTCTTGGAAATTATCAGTACTAGTATACCTACACATATACTACTGGACTACCTGTTAGCATTGCTAAGAACCATGGCATGTCACACAACATGCTTAAATAGACCTAGACATAAATAATTAATTACATCTGGTTTATATTTTTAGATGTCTAGCAACTGTTGGCTATGTATTTATGAGTGTCACTTGGATCAGCGGTGCTCCGCACTGCACCGCGCAAACAGTTATTAAAAAAAAAAAAAAAAAAAAAACAGAAAAAAAATTTAAAATAAGAAAAATACATAATTATGATAATTAATGGCATCTGGTTTTTATTTTGAGATGTCTGCCAGGTGTCAGCTTTCTATATATTAGAACAAAATCAAAACCAAAAGCACTTGAAGGAAATAAGGCTCCAGGCGAAAATTCTGATAGTTTAATGAGGTATAAAAATAACATAGATAAAACTCATTATTATTAAACTTCCCATAATTAACTAGAGCTTCCTCAAAAAGCTTCATACCTTCTTCATGGGGTATAGATGAGAACAAATCAACTATATCTATTGTATAAAATATCAAATCTTTATCAAAAACATCCGGGGTTAATAATTTTAACATTTCCCATGAATCTTTTAGCACACCATTCCCAAAATTGGAAACTACCTTTAATTTTGTGTCCAACCATTTGGCTAATGGGGCTGTGACTGAGTTTTCCGAAGCCACTATAGGGCGCATGGGTGGGCACTCTATATGCTTGTGTACCTTCGGTACCCCAAACAACGTCGGTACCGTTGGTTGATCAACCTGTAAATACTGAAATGTAGTAATGTCAATTGACCCTTCTAATACTAAATCATTAAGGACTGAATGCACTTTTTTATTCCCAATATTAATTTCATTTATAGAAGCCCTATGATACCTTTCCTCATTATTCAATATATCCATCATTTTTTCTTTATAGAGCACATAATTCATGACAACCGTCCCACCCCCTTTATCCGGTTTAGAAATTCTAATTGATTTATCATTGCTTAAACTATTTAATAAACTATTTTCTTCCTTTGATAGATTGAAAGCTATCTTATTTCTACCCAACTCATTCCTTAACTTTTTTTCCATAAGGATCTCAAAAGCAGAGAAGCATGGGTGGATAATGAACAGCATGTTAATGGAGTTATTAGTGAGAATAATGAAATAGGTGATATTAATGATTTATCAGAATACCCCCCACTGAGAAGATCTGAAAGAATTAAGAATTATCAGAATAGTCGTCAGCAAAATTTTCAGAAGGGGGGGGGGGAGAGGGACCGCATATGTGAATTACAACAGGGGTTACCAGCGATGGTAATAGAAAATCAGGTTTTTAAATCTCAAGATGAAGAACAGATCGTAGTGAATGGGCCATGTCATACCTTCCAGGGCTATAATATTTTCAATTATAGTAATGTTAGTATTGAGAAAATCCATTTTAGTTTGTTTTCTAAAGGGCTAAAATTTGTGCCAAATAGAAGGGCTGATATTAGGAAAGTTCTAATTGATCTCAAGCTTTTCCTTAGAAAGAAGAATTTTGAGATTTTATTCCATGGACAAAAGACAAATAATAATGCCAACGTTTGGCTAAAAAGAAGAAGCACTTTCAACCCACCCCTGCATCCACAATTGAAAAATTTTGAGATCCTTATGGAAAAAAAGTTAAGGAATGAGTTGGGTAGAAATAAGATAGCTTTCAATCTATCAAAGGAAGAAAATAGTTTATTAAATAGTTTAAGCAATGATAAATCAATTAGAATTTCTAAACCGGATAAAGGGGGTGGGACGGTTGTCATGAATTATGTGCTCTATAAAGAAAAAATGATGGATATATTGAATAATGAGGAAAGGTATCATAGGGCTTCTATAAATGAAATTAATATTGGGAATAAAAAAGTGCATTCAGTCCTTAATGATTTAGTATTAGAAGGGTCAATTGACATTACTACATTTCAGTATTTACAGGTTGATCAACCAACGGTACCGACGTTGTTTGGGGTACCGAAGGTACACAAGCATATAGAGTGCCCACCCATGCGCCCTATAGTGGCTTCGGAAAACTCAGTCACAGCCCCATTAGCCAAATGGTTGGACACAAAATTAAAGGTAGTTTCCAATTTTGGGAATGGTGTGCTAAAAGATTCATGGGAAATGTTAAAATTATTAACCCCGGATGTTTTTGATAAAGATTTGATATTTTATACAATAGATATAGTTGATTTGTTCTCATCTATACCCCATGAAGAAGGTATGAAGCTTTTTGAGGAAGCTCTAGTTAATTATGGGAAGTTTAATAATAATGAGTTTTATCTATGTTATTTTTATACCTCATTAAACTATCAGAATTTTCGCCTGGAGCCTTATTTCCTTCAAGTGCTTTTGGTTTTGATTTTGGCTTGGTTAGCACTTGTTCCATTTCGTATTGTCTGATTATATATTAGAACAGCTTGGCATTGCTGCTCTCCACGCTGCACAAACATACAAAAAACTGACAAAAAGAAAGTAAAATAAAACAGTACACATTTGACACAATTCATAGCATTTCAACAGTAGCAGGGAGCAGTACAGGAAGCCTCACCCTGTACACAGCCACAACCACAGGAAGCCTCTATACTTCTCCCTGCACTGATTCAATATCCCTGTTCCTATGCTCTCCCTCTGCAGCGCGCCATCATTAATATGCATGGCAAACTGCCAAGGGGGGGGGGCATTGCCATTTACATGGATACATTCCATGTAGGCTCTACAGCCTACACAGATTTTATTAAATCCTGGAGAATATGTTTTCAGTTGTCTTTTATATTCTCAGTGTTCTACCACTCGCAGCTAATTTACTCATAGCTGTTCACTTGTATGTTTTAATTTTAATAGAAGGAACCTGAATTCGCAAACTCTATTATTAAATTCATCCCTGGTTTGGCACCTATGTCTCTAATGGACACAGGCAACCTGTTTTGTACCATATATATTAACAAAGATCTTGAGGACAAACTAATTCAACGTAATTTGCAAAACTAGCATCTAACAGTGCCAGTCTCATATTCTGCCCTGCATATGATAATGATATAAAAGCAATATTACTAAATACTGGCCAAAACAATTTGTGATACTGTGCTGCTGAGTACAAAAGGAAGCAATGCTGATTGAAAGTAACTTCCACTTTACAAGGACAGATTTGTTTTTATCACGACATCAAACTAATATGCCCTATTTAAAAAAAATATTTCAGCTTCACTCTCAAGATGAATGTCTTTGCATTCATATCTCAAACACTTAATAAGTCTGTTAGGATCAGTGACCAAATCATAATCCTGTGTTATGTTGAGCTATATCAAGAACTAAGATATTTTCAGTGACTGATTTAGCTATTAAAAGCTAATAAGTAGAAATAGTTAGTCTTTGTGGAGTAATATCATCTTAAATATGTCAATTAAATGGTTATATTTCTGCAGTGCTGTTTTGGTTAATTTAGTATTGTTTAATATACACACTGCTTCTTTTATTAGCTGACCAACATTAAGTGCTTTTTGATTTTTAAAACCATGCCAAGATGGAGGTGGAAAAATACAATGCCTAATGATGTTGACAGTATGGACTGCAGAATTTTTTTCATTGTTGATTTTGGCTAACAGTGCTGATTTTTCCTTGAATTAGAATTGTGGCAACAATAATGACTTTATCCACAACAGGATTGAAGGGAATGAATTATAAAGTTGTACAAATAATTCAGTACCGCAAATCACTATAGTAATTTAGTTCAACATGCAAATTATGGACAGATTCCAAAAGCTACAGGACAGCATTGCAGAGTGCTTCTGCTGAAAGTAGCCTGTCACAATTGTACAAGAAATTACAAAAAATGCGCGTACACACACACACACACACACACACACACACACACACACACACACAAAACACACACACACGGAAGAGAGACATAATAGGGAACCAGTGTAGTGGCAGTCTGAAATGGAGTAAACCATTACTCCAGTGGAGTAAAGCAACAATGCTACACTGATCACTTACATTATGAAACAGTATCATAGGGAGATTTCATAACATACTATATTCATTTCATTATGTATTTCAGCTGTAATTCAAAAAAACAAGAAGTGAGACTGCAAGCTAATGAAACCACTTTAAGGGGAATACATGAATGGATTCAGGTGTTGAAAGATAAACAAAATTTACAACCCAGCATGGCACAACGAAGGGGGGGTTTACACATGTATTTGGAAAGATATCATGCAATAGTGAAAAACATTTCTTTCTATTACAAAGTTTGTGATTGGCTGGTTATTGATGTATCTAAGAGTATTTGCATAAAACCTGTTAATTTTAACTGTTGGTATCCACCATTTCTGGGGAAAGAATGCTTAATTATATCTGTCAAAATGTAATAGTATAGTTATCTCATTAAGTGCATATTAATTATAACTCTGATTTGGTCTGGCTATTGGCAGCATCTGACTACAAAGCAGAAAAATCACTAAAATTATATTTGTTTCCTACTGTGTGTGTGTATGCGTGTGAGTGTGTGTGTGTGTGTGTGTGTGTGTGTGTGTGTGTGTGTGTGTGTGTGTGCGCATATGTGACTGATTGCAAAGTAACTTTAGCCAAGATACTTCCACTTTGGTAAGAGAGTCCATGAAAAACAACTCCAATGAGCTAAATGAGCTCTAATATATAACTTAGAACAAAAATAAAATAAAAAGATCTCTGATTGCCACTTAGTAATAAAAAATTAATAGGTAAAGCTTTTGAGTAACAGACTCTTTCACCATGCAATACATTTGCACATAGTGCACTGAGGAAGAGTTTATTACTTGAAAGCTTTGCACATCAAAAAATTATTATTAAGTGGCAGTCAGAGCTCTTTGTATTTTATTACTTTGGTAAGAAAGCTCTGAAAGGCATCAGACTGAGACTGAGGTGTATGAATTCTTGGGAAGGCAATGTTCATAACTCACCTCTTCAGCTGCTTAGTGTGAAGCTCATTTGGTGAGGCTGGCACTGTTAACAGCCCACAACAGCAATATTTATTTACCATAAACTCTTAAGGACAAGCAACCCCTCTCCCCCACACATACAAACATACAAGTTACATCTATATCTATATCTATATCTATTAGTGAAAATTAATGAGTGTGGGAAAGATTGACAGCTGTCAGGTTGACTGTAGATAGCTGACTAAGCAGTTGATCAACAGATGTGCAAGATCAAATATCTCCGGTTATTCTATTTCCCCAGGGATTGTGCATTCTTGAAGTTAGTATATAATTAGGAGGGGAGTTGGGTATGCAGACTGCTGTTTTTTCTTTAAGTCAAAGCTACCTTTGACACTGTGACAGGGAACCACACACACGCGCACACACACACACACACACACACACACACACACACACACACATATATATATATATATATATATATATATCGAGATGTATTATCCATATTTATGGGTGTACTCATTTTTATTGACTAAACCATACATCGACCTCCTAAATGTTGATTGCAAAAGGTCTACAAAATGATTATCAACATGTTACCATGCAAGTGGCGACAAAGAACCTTGGTGCATGCAATTTTTACAGTAAAAATAAAAGCAAAAAATCATTTTGCAAGGGGCAAGCCACACTGCACCCCCACACTCCCTGCTAATTATATTTAATAACTCAAATATTGCACAATATCAGGGGAAAGGGCATATTCCCCAACTCCAAGAATTGTGCAATTTTCTGCTCAGTCGACCAGATGAGGTTGATTAAACAGGTGTGAAACAAAGATAATTTAAACTATAGTGAGTCCACTATATATATATATATATATATATATATATATATATATATATATATATATATATATATGTATATATATGGATTCACTTCATAACACTGAAATATCACAATACTGAAACTCAAAACACTGAAACTAAAATCTTGAAAGTTCAAAATATTGAAAACTCAAAACACTAAAAACACACATCATACATATACTGAGTTTAAACAAGATAAGCCATATTACTTTCCACCAAGTATAAGCAATGGGGCAAGCCCTCATGCACTTCCCAGGTGGGGGGCTGTGCCCCCACCCAACACACACACACACACACACACACACACACACACACACACACACACACACACACACACACACACTGCTACTTAAATATATCAACTCCAAGATTGCACTTCACTACACTAAGTGCAATCTTGGAGTTATACTAAGTACAGGGTCTGAACCCCACATGGGGGTGGATTGGGGCTTGCCCCCCTGCTTATACTTGGTGGAAAGTAATATTATTTATCTTGTTTAAACTCAGTATATGTATTATGTGTGTTTTCAGTGTTTTGAGTTTCAATATTTTGAGTTTTCAGGATTTTGGTTTTCAGTGTTTTGGTCTTCTATATTATGAAGTTTTCTCATTTTCAGTGTTTTGGTATTTCAGTGTTATGAAGTGAATCCATTTATATATACAGACAGAAATATTTATATTTATCTATATATACATATCTATATTTATCTGTCTATAGCTATATCTATCTACACACACACACACACACACACACACACACACACACACACACACACACACACACATATATATATATATATATATTTTTTTTTTTATGCAGATAGATAGATATTATATCAGTGGTATGGTTTGTAGGATTATCCGTGCCATATTCATTGCTGGCAAAGTGTGGATTATGTAAACTGGACCTCTGTATTTTGCAAAACAATTTTGTCACCAAAATGTGTGTATACCTTTGTAACCACAAGGTAAGTATACATAACTTATTTTATTTTTAGATGCAGTGTGTTTTAAAACAGGGAGAATGAGCTGTGATAAGCAGAGCAACATGTTACTGACACAACTGGTTAAAGAACATAAATCACTGAGACTCCTACGAGTTTGACCAAGGATTAGTTGTTAGTTACCTTGTCTGCATTTGCAGTTCATTCCACTGAATCTAGAGGCCACCTTGCAGTTTCAGCAGTTACGCAGCTTGCTGAAATAGGGCAATTCACTGCATCCCAGGGAGATCTCAAAATTGTAGGCAAAACTGTGTAAACTGGAGCAAGAGCTGGAGATGTAACCAAACGACAAAATAAAATAGCTTGAAGTTCAGAACAGGGAAAGGGGCAAGAAGAGAGAGGAAATCAATTCCAATATAAAAAGGAAAATTTCAGTCTTTACCACATGCACGTACACAACCTGGGTGAATACCCAGCCTTTGAGGCCCAGGTCAGTACCAAATTGTTTATCCATTATAAAGAAACTTTGATAGATTTATTTGGGTATTTGATCATGTTTGTAATCAACACTGACTGGAACACTGTTAAATTGAGAATTTTGTAAATCCTCTGCATGTAGTTTGTAAGTCCAGAAAAATTGACTGTCTGGATTAGCTCACTCTTGAAATTTATAGACAATGTTTGAAAAACACAGCAGCAAAGTAGAGGCCAGGATGAATAATTTTATTGCTAAGATTTTTTTTTACAAGTGGGTGAGTGGATATCAAATTACTACTTTTGAAATGTTGGTAGACCGGTAGACTTTACAATAGTGTAACAAATGATCACTATTTTGCCTGAGGACATGATAATCTGGTTTTCAAGCTTGGAGTGTACATCGCTGAAGAAATGGATAGAAAGCGGGACCTCTATTTCACCATCAGACAGAATTCCACAATAGAGGTTTATCTGGCACTACACACTGGCAAAAGGAAGACTATGGAGTTCAGTCTAAATCATCACAGAAGGTTTCACAGTTAATGGAGAAAACCAACGGTCTTAGTATGTGTTAAGGCATTGGGATTAAATATGACTGTTGGAACCAAGTGTGGTGTATATTGTCCAAACATCCGCAATGTCAGAGTAGGGACAAAAGCCAAGTGAGGGAGATGACTTAACTGAGGTGGTTGAGACCACAGCTGTTCCAAACTACTATAAGGGCCTGTACTCCTTCCCATTGGAGAGAAAATAAACAATTGCAAAGAAGGATATTGTATCAGACATGCATATCATTAAGCCTACACAATTAATAGAGTGCAGAACTTGCCTGGGCAGCCCACTCCAGTTAGATCCATAGAAAGGACACCAATTTAGGTACTATTGGATAGACTTAACTTGGAATGGACAAGAATACAGTCAGGTAACAGTGTTTGATGTCAATCATGCACGTGTTATTAGGAATGTATATAAATAATTACATGTAGACAGAAATGCACACAGGAATAAAGAGAAAGGTAAAACACTTCTAACAGAGACTGATTATGTGGCTACTTCAGAGGTAGAGACAGATTGTAGCAGCAAACCTGAATCTGAACCACAACTGTCAAAAATAGGCTTCCTTTATAAGGGAATTAGAGAGGATCACAAAGGAAGAGATGAGACAGGTATATCTTTCAGTTTCTCCTTTATGTACTCAAAGGAGGTATCAGTGATGCTTCTGATTCTCAGGGTCAAGGGGTTGGTATTCCACAGTTGTGTTTTATATCACTGAGTGGATCCTGAAGGTGTGGTTAGAGTAAGAAGTGGTGCAGATCAAGGTCGTAACATTAGGCACTGCTGGCCATAGACCATGACATCTTTTTTTTCAGGCCACATGAACAAAAAGTGCAGAGAAGAGAGGCTTATGCAAACCTTCTTTTGATCAGCTGTTGTAAATGAAAAATGGGAGGATGAAAGTAATATCCACATGGGGCTTCTACTAGAGTATGTCCTAAATTTCAGGAACAAGTTTAGGTAGCTCATGGGGTTGACACAGGTGCATCTAAAATAAGTACAGTGATAACAAAAGGCCTGTTATGACCAGGCAGCTAAAGTCTGAAAATACAAAGATGAACAAAAAGTGATGGTGTTTATTCCTGTTTTACAGAATAAGCTGCAGGTAGCCAAAAGAGAACAAAAAGCCAGATCTGTGTGTCAAAAACTCATAACCAAAAACAACCACACAGAGAAGATGCTGTTCTCATGAATTATGCACAGTAAGCCGAAAGCTTTCTCAAGTAAATCACAGTCAGTAACATAGATGATATTCTTCACAACACTATAATGGATAGTTGAACAATTCCTGGGGGCAGGACAGCATATTTTCTATGTGGTTGCTTTTGTTAGTTTGACAAAGCCCTACAATGATAAAGAGACATTGGTATTCAGTACCTGTAGTAGGCTATAGGAGGATTCTGTTATAGTCCTTGTGGGTGCAAATAATCTGAGGTGTACCTCACTAGACTATATAAGAAGATACATTATGGCTCTCTCTGAATAGGTGTCACAGATAGGTACATACCTTGCAATGAACAGCATTCTGCCACCAACAGGTGTGATACCACAGAATGAAAAGAAAATGATTGATTTTATTAACTGGCTTAGTTTCTGGTGTCACTCCAGGAGAACCCAGTATGTATCAGCATGGGAAGACATGGTTAACAGACCACTTTGCTTTGCCAAGGATGATCTGCACCTGTTGCCCCAGACTTTTTGATATTGGATAAAACTTTATCCATCCACTTGCAAACTTTTTAGGAAATGTCAAAATCACAAAACTAGCAACATAGCAAAAGCAACCTTAAGATGTTACCGCTCAATGCTAGGAGGCTAAGCAAAAAACTTTACGCCCTACAAGCTCTCTTCGCTCTGGAGAATGTAGACATCTGTGCTGTTGCCAAGACTTGGTATAAAGCCTTAGAAAGCACTCCAGTAGTGGAAGGCCACAATGCCTTCCATGCACTCAGACCAAACAGCAGCACAGACATGGGCTGTCTCAATCTACGGTAGCAACAAATACAACTCTAGGTTGGTTAAACAGGATGATGCCCTGGAGTTCATCTGCATCAAAGTATGCATAAACAAGATTTCCCTACCAGGCAATGACAAGCTACAGGTCATCCTCTATGACCCACAAAGCTCACAGCTCTTATGTATACCTACTAGAGGTTCTCACCATCCAACCAAATACCCTGTTCAAGACAGACTATAACTATCCCTCTATATACTGGGAAATGTACACTGCCTCTAACTCACAGACTATATTTCCTGGACATTATCAACACAAGCACCCTAGACCAGAAAGTACACTTTCCAACCACAGGATTAAACATATTGGACCTAGTCCTCACCGACATGGGAGAGCATTGCACTCCCTTCCTCCCATGTGAAGTTGGACCACAAGGTTGTCTGCCTTGAAATAAAGAAAAACAAAGTCAGCACTCCTGGAACCACACACTGCAGCAACTTAAGTAAATCCTTGTAGTAAATGGCAGCAAAGCACTTTGGGAGCGGTAAAAACACTTTTTATTAAACCAAAATAACAAATTAATAAGCACTTTTGTCAAGAACCTTCTCAAATTCATCAGATAAGAGCAAATCCAGGAAACACTCTTAAGTACATCCTGCAAGAGCATTAATTAAGTAATAAACCAATCCCATCATACTGACTAAAAAAGTCCTCCCTGAACTCATAAATATTCTTGAAATGCAATCATAAAAAATATTCTTAAAAGGCACTCTTTAAGGTCAGCATTTAAATTACATTAACAAGTGACAAGATGCTGAAAATGAATACAAATACACACATAATGTATACAATCTATAAAATGGTGTTTATATAAAAATGTATATAAATATATATATTTTTTATATTTTTTATTTTTTATGTATTTTACCTTTCCATTGCTTTTAGTTTTATCAGGTAAGCAATGAAGAGTGAATCATTTAATCCTGGCCATTGCCCCGCATTTAGGCAGACCTGCCAGAGTAATTCTTTCATTCCCAAAAGCAGCTGCCATGGGCCACCTCTTTTATCCAAGTCAACAGTGTCCACAATGAAAAATCTGAAAGAGTGGTCTGATTTTTCTGTGCAGTGTTTACTGTGTCCCTTGAAATAAAAATGAACCCAGAAAAGCCAACTAAACCCATAATAGTTAGGAACTATACTAAAGCAAACTTCATCCTACTAAGCAATGGTTTGTCAGCATTCAAAGCTCCCCAAACCCTGAGAACACAACTACCTTTGCAGAATTATTTACAGAAACCCTGTACAAGTATGTAAATGGCTGCATTGAGACTACCATACCTACCAGAAGTAAGTCCAGATCTAACAGGAAAAACAAACCACAATGCTGGACTCTTTACCTTATCAGGCTATATATAAAAAGAAAAAAAAGTCATGGACAAAATCAGAAAGAACAACTCTCAATGAGACAAGGGCCCTCTGATTCAACTAAAAAAGAAACTAAGAGATCTAGTAAAGTAAATCAAGTCCAATTACAAGGTAAGAATAGCCACTCAAGCTAAGGACAACCAGAAGGCCTTTTTCAGCTATGTTAGGAATCTTAAAGGTACTACTCAGCAGTATGAAAAACTGGTGGTAAATGGCACAAGCTTCAATAACCAGGGTGATATAGTGAATCTAATGACTGATAAATTTAACTCTAACTTCAACCTCCTCCCATTCCCTCCTACTATCCCCTGTGAAATCCCTTCAAGCATATCCTCCCCAACTATTAACAGGGGACAGGACCTGGAGGTGCTCACTAAGGCCAAAACAGTGCTACAGTGGGTCTCAGTAATATCCTGGTTACCCCCTAAATAGTCTAAAACATGACCTAGTAGGACCACCTGAGGCAGTCTTCAGCTACAGCCTCAAAACAGCTTATGTGCCTGGTGAATGGAGGACTGCAATGGTCATCCATCTTTATAAGGGTGGACCATCAACCAACCCTAGGAACTACAGACCCATCAGTCTCTAATATGTAAAGTCATGGAAAGAATTATCATAGAAATGATCAACAAAGACATTGACAACCTACAGACACTGTACCCATCCCAATATAGCTTTGTTAAGGGAAGGTCTTGCCTACTTAACCTGGTGGAATTCTTTAAGAGGGTCAACATGACTATGGATGAGGGGTAAACAGTGCATCCTGCCTGCCTTGACCTGACCAAGGCCTTAAATACAAAACTTCATTCATTTATTGTAGACAAACTCTCAGAAATAGGCATAAATACCTACATACCTCAGTGTATTACCAGCTGGCTCACAGGTAGGACCCAAAAAGCCAGGCTTGGTGAGACCACCTCCACAAAGTAACCAGTCACTAGCAGATTAACCCAAGGCTCTGTGGTGGGCCTGCTGCTGTTTGGCTTCTACCTCTGAGAGCTCAAGGCTAATGTCAAAGACCTCTGTCTCACCAGGTTCACAGATAACTCTAAATTGGGAGCTATCATAGATTCCTCTACCCCCTCTTGACCCCAACACCCTACAAGAGGGTCTGGTCTAACGCAAACAAATGACTGGTAAGAAAGCTACAGATTAAAACTCAGTGCAAAGAAATGTATTATAGTGTCTTGTGGGAAGTATCCACCCAAGCTAATTACTTCATTGATAAAAAACCCCTAAGAGTTGACCCGATTGTTAGGGATCTGAGAACATATGTAGACAGTAATCTGGTGTTCAACCGACATGTAGCCAAAATAGTAAGAAAATTACTGTGTGTTGCCCAAATTATAAGCAAGGATATGGCATCCAAATTCAAGAAAGTAAGTGTATCCCTCTACTCAGCCCTTATCAGAAACATCCTTGAATACAATGCCCCCTTTGACATGTACCTAGCCAGGCACTTACAAGAGTTGGAATGCCCTCAAAGGTTTCATACAGGAGAATCCATGGTATGAATACCCTGTCCATCACAACTGCCTTAAGGCCCTGTTTCTGTACTAAGTCTCCTACAGGTTACTGAGAGATCTATGCCTGGTATATAAGGCATCCTAAGATTCAGCCCTGATGGATGTCTTGTACATCTGCAAAACAAACAGCATCAAAAAACTAGATCCAAGTACCTGGACTTTGTCTGTAACTTAAATAGAACCTGTTGGAGGGACTGATATGTATCTCAAAGGATCCCTGCTGTATGGAATAAGCTCCCCATCTATGTGAAGCAGATTTCATTTCTCACCCTTTTCAAAAGAAACCTGGAAAATTGGATGGGAAATCACAAATTCACTCATGGTGTGGCTACCATATCTCTGATGAACAGAGGTCAACAGTAAATAAATTAATCCCTGACTAACATACCCCCACCATCACATAACCTTTTGCTACCTCTTTATTAACATACCCTAACATTTGGGTATAGAAGGACCTCTGGGACAAAACTGGGTTGAGTTGCATAGATAAGCTTGTAAAGACCCCAGTAGCCATTAGCTTAGTTTGAACTTATGAAGCCTCGATGCTTACAGTGAAAGAAGCCAGCTTTTGTTACCTGCTTTGGGGCATATGAATTAAGTAAAATTGCCTTAGGATGAGGAGTACCCCAGCAACTTTTTAGAGGCAGGTTGACCTAGCACTGGCAGGAGATGGAGACTATGTTCTTTCTTATATAAATGTTATTGCAATCTATAGCCAGTTATGTTGGAAACATCCAATTTGTAAAGGATGTAGAAAGTAAAATAAAAAAAATATGGTAAGGGGAATTATCAAGACAACAAGAAGACAGGTAGAAATGAAGGAAGTATCTCTTCTTAATTACTGTATGGGTGGTGATAACAGAATCAGGCCAGAGACATTATGGATTTTCCTTGATAAAAATTGATTTACTTCTTAAAAATGTTAGATAAAGGCTGTATGGTATTACAAACTAATTGCACATTTTGGAAAAAATAGATTGGTTAATTACTACTTTAGATGTTAAAGTTTAGTGTACATCAGTTTCACATACTACCAACATCAAGGCTGCAGAACTTTGGCTGAATAAAGCTTCGTTTTATAATAAACGGGAATTTCTTTTTCCTTATATTTATTAGAAATTACTTTAGATAGATATGCTTCTGGCAAGTGATAAATTATACACGTATGCGGCTGGAACAGAAATGATAACCACAACAGTCACAGTTTACGCAGCCCTAATTACAAGATTAAGGGAACAAAGACATATAAAATCAATCAGAATTCCTTCTTAAATCCCTAAGTGAAGATGATAAAAAAACTAATTCTCAAATCTTCAAAACAAACTACTTCATCACAAAGGTAGAGAATATTCTCTTGAGAGTTATTACACAGAACCTTTATCATACCACATAAACATGAATTGATGTATAATAAAGACATAGGATGGTGGAGATGTAAACTAAATGTTAAAGCTGACTAGCAGCATATGTTTTACAATTGTATAAAACTTAAAACATATTGAGATAATATGAATTCTCTCTTACAGTCTGTTTTTAATCATAAATTCATGCCAACCAAATTTCTTATTTTAGTTAATACACCTATTCCCACTTATGTCACTAAAATAAAATACCCTCTTTTATGGAGTATCTTAACATTAGCAAGAAAAGTTATCACCAAGAACGGGAAGAATCAGACGACTCTGACTATGGAGGAATTTGTACACTTGGCAACTGAAATTTGACATCTTGAACTTATCATGATCAAGGTAGGAACATCTAGAATCACCTCTTCATATAATATATGGTTGGACGTCAAATAACTGCTGGATAAAGAGACTTTAATAATTAACTAACAACTACTCATCACATTTTTTTTTTCTGTTTAACAAGCTTTGCTTTATAGTAGACACCATTGTAAATAGTTATTTTAGTTGTTGTTTATTATTGTTTTTGGATATGTCTATTTGTTTTGCAATATTTCTATTATCATACATTAATGTTTTGTTGTTAAAACTTTCAATTAAAAAATTGAGAAAAAAAATAATTCCTTCTTTGACAATATTACATTTATCTGGAAGGGAGTGTGGGCAAATAGTTCAATCGTTTTGAATATATTAAGCTCAGCTATCCTAATTTGTTTTTCTTTTGAGGTAAATATATGTGATTGGAGTATTTATTAACTGAGTATTATTGATAAAATACAATCTGATGGTACTGTTCAACCATTTTGAAAAGGAAGGAAGCTGTTAGAAGACCTTGTTGCACACACAAAGCTGCCATCCTCCTCATGTAATTAAAAACATGGTCATAACTGTTAAGAGTGAGATATATCACTAAGATGTTAGCATTATGAAATGTCATTTAATTAACAAGAAAGAAAAGTTTAGAACCAAGGTATAAATTGGAGTTTTTTTACGGGTAACATGCTAGATTAGTAAAACAAACTCAAAGACATTTTTCAGTTATACAGATATAAGTGACACTCCTATTTACTAATGGTCTCCTTTGTAACTGCATATCAGTCTGAGATCAGGAATATTAGAGAAATGTTTCACTCATCTATCTTTCCACCCACTAGCACTCCAGTCCCAGACCTCTAGAAGAATCCTGAACACCTGTGATATGGCTGAACCCCGCTGTTACAAATCCATCAGGGCACTTGAAGGAATATGTTTTGATTAAAAAATATATAACATTTTCATTATTTATACCCTTAATGTGATACAATTATGTCATGGATCCATTAAATTGTATAGTTGAAGGGGTATTTTGAGGTCTGAAAGAGAATCATAGGTTCATAGGGTCATAGGTTGGTACTAGGCTACTGGCCATAGGGCCTATATGCAAAAGGTGAAGTAGTATTCCTATATGGGCTCATGAAGTTGGCTTCAGAACATCATGTGGATGGGTAATGTTCCTACATGAGTTCATCTGGATGGGTCATTATCATGTTATTTAAAAATATGAATTATAGAAAAAGTGACAGTAATACAGATGAAAATCTTTTTAAGCAAAGCAAAAATATGTTCATGTTACTGGTATTATTTAATCTGAAAATATCTCAAGATCAATATGAAGGAAATAATAATTTCATTTTAATTAAAATACTCCATACAAAAAACAGACATCAGCACAGTAACTTGAATGAAAAATCCATTTTCATTTTTATTGCTAACGTTACTATGACAGTGAATAATACTGTGCACATTTCAACATGCAGACCAACTGCAGACCAATAAAAGCTTCATTATGATACTGTATAAAAAAATGGATGTAGAAACAGCAAGTAGCTTAGATATTTTTTAGCAAACAAGTCAGTGAATTCTGTATAGTTAGTTCTGATATTTATATGTATATACAGCAACAGTAAATCTCACCATTTCAGCTGGCAGACATAATACAGCTGCGCGATACCCAGCTATGTTGCACTGCTGTTGATGCATTATTTCACATACTCACTGTGTGTAGCTGGAGTAGATGCACCCCTTGGCTGGGCTGGTGCCACCTAGTCCCTGGGCATGGAACATAGTACTGAACATTGGTCCAAATGATGTCCCTGCAGTGGTGGATTCTCACCAACTCCCCTCTTCTGGCTACTCATTTTAGTATATTGGGGAGGGGGCTGGGGCATAGTGATATAGCCCCTAGCCCCCGAAAAATCTCTCCCCTGATTCAGCAAGCTCCGCATGGAGTGCAGGAATAGAGCAAAAGCTGCAGGATGCAATATGGCTGATGAGCGATCCAGGAACAAGCTCCCGGGACGTGCACGAGTTCTCCTACACTATTCCTGCATGGACACCATTGCTGTATTCTAATTACCTCATTTGCTGGTGAAAACCATGCAAATGAGGTGAATTAGTGATCCAAGAAGCAGGCAGGCATCTGTGCAGGAATAGTGTAACCTGCAAAGATGCATTTGGTTACTAACTGAATACATTTCTGCAAATTACAAAATGGAGGCATGAGAAGAAAGCATGTATTCAATGTAGTAGACATGCCAATGGCCAAATATATGGCCATTGGCATGAGAAATAGTTGGAAAATTATAAAAAATATTTATATTTTTTTGGCTGATTTCGGGGGTTTAAGCTTAAGGCAGTGGTGTGCAAATGGGATCGGCCCAAAAATAAGGAAAAAAGTTGGAAATAAGCTTTTAAACCCAAATCAGCAGTTTGCCATAATAGTCAATGGCATGCATAAGACAACAATACCAGGGGATAGTGGTAGCTAAGAGGGAAGGCTCAGTGTGAGTTTGTTAACTATGAATTAGCATTCTGTTTTATGCAAATGATGGGAATGATACTGAATCACAGATTTCCTCTCATGTTAGCTTGCACCCAACCGTGTAGGTGTAGCAACATCATTGTATAAGTATAAGAGGTAGATGACCTCATAAGGGGGAGTGTCATGCATGCTGTAAGCTTATTGGAGCTCTGTGGCCCGTGTTTGCCCTTAGCTAAGCGCAGCTAAGTAAGGAGGAGTGTCTGAGGCTGCCTGGCAGTGTTTACATTGCCTAAACAGGTGTGCATGCTGTGCACTGGGCTTTAAACAAAAAACCCCCAAAAAAACAGGAAGTAGCAGCTTGTTCACATCTGAGCACTGGGTATGTGTACTGTGCCATGGGGCTTAAATGGGAAGGAAAACAGTAGTATGAAGGCAATCAAGGAGAACTAGCATAGCTGGCGGTGAAATGTATTAAAATCAGCCAATTACACATGGAACAGCCTAGCACACTACTATAAACTATGCAAACACCTTCCAGTGTGTTTTTTCCCAAAAACTCTACACCACCGGTGTACACAGATGGGGAAATTTTACCTGACAAAACTAACAAAATGTTAGGGGCTGCTTTCACTCTCATACATCAATATGTGCAAGAGGCTGAGGGTGGTGAGAATGTGAATGCTGACGACCAACCCACAGTGAGGAGAAGGAGAAGAGTGTACAGACCCAAGGTAACCTACCAGGGGCTACATGAGCTGGAGATAGTGGAGTGCTATAGGGTGGACAGGGACCTCCTACAGCAAACTGTTGAGCTGTGCCAGCCACACCTCACACACAAAATCAATAGAGGGGAGTCCATCCCAGAGGATGCCAAAGTATGTGTAGGCTTAACAATACTAGCCACAGGTACCTTCCAAAGGGCAACTGGGGATATCATGGGGATCTCACAGGCATCAGCATCCAAGGTAATCCATCAGTTCCTGGATGCCATGTCAGAATATGCCGGTGAGCAGATATAGTTCCTCTACACCCATGAGGCATTGACCAGCAATATGCATCCCTTCCACCAAATAGCAGAATACTCTGAGGTAGTGGGTGCTATAGACTACATGCACATACACATCAAAGCACCACCCAGCGAGCGGGGTAGGGTCTACATAAACCACAAGGGCTTCTCCTCCATCAACTGCCAGGTCATGTGCAATGCCCAGGGCATTATCTTGAATGTGTGGGCTGGCAGCCCTGGAAGCTATCAAAACTCTCACATCTGGCACATCACACAGCTGTACCAGTCATTTGCCATTGGGGACATCCCATACGGCCACCTAGTGGAGGATGCTGGCTACGCACTGGAGCCATGGCTGACACCCATCAGAAATACACACACACCTGAACAGGAACTCCATAATGAGGCACACGCACAAACCAGAATCATAATAGAATGTTTGTTTAGGATGCTCAAGTCACGGTTCTGCTGCCTGGACATATCCAGTGGAGCCTTGCAGTACTCTCCAGCTGCATGTGCACAAATGTTCATAGTATGTGCCATGCTGCACAATATGATCCTGTGGAAACAGCTGCAGCAGGAACAGCATGGGGCAAGGTCACACAGCCCCTCACCATTGCAAAGGCCAGCACAGGCACAGAGGGACTCAGAGGAGGAACAACCTGAGCCTGCTCATGTAAACAGAAGGAGGCATGTCCAGTATTCCCAGGCCTTGGCAAGGAGGCAACGCATACCACAGACACTGACACGGTAGGGACACAGGGAATGACACCTCTCTCTGACTCGCACATACAGTAAAAGGTATGCCAAGCATGACACTACCTGTGCTTTACCATGTATAGGGAGTGTACTATCTGCATCCAACATAGTCATCCCTCCAGCACCATCCTCAATACTGGCACAGCCACAAGGTAAGTCACTCTTCATATCAATTGGTGGATGGAGTAGTATGTTCTGATAGTTGTATCTATGGTATGGACGTGAGCATGCAAGGGAATCAGGTGGCTGAATGGGATGGCAGCAGATAGTGGACACCTATATGGGCAGCATGAAATTCATAACAAATACTGGTGTCAAAATACTAGGCAGTACTAGACAAGGTGACAAATTCCACTGCAGTACATATGGTGGCCCAAATGTGTGTCCATATGACACACACATGCATGTCAGTGAGGCACACATACCCACCACCAGCTTCAGCCAGCAGGACAGGTGTAGGTGACCATAAAGTAAGGCTGGGCTAAGGCCTCTAATTGATGGCAATGGTTAACAGCCTCCCTCCAGAACTACACAGACAGACTACAACAGGTCTGGCAGTTGTATGTTAGTTCTGAAGGGTAAGAAGTCTGAAACTGAAATGTAGGCCAATAAAACCTAAGATCTGTACTCTACTGATATGCCTCCAATCTGCATGATAGATCAGAATACAAAATGAAATGGAAGCCAACAGAGTACCTGAAATACCAGTACAGTCATAGCAAATGTTTGAAGTCATCAGGTGTGCCCCCCACAATCTTATGTAGAAATGCAGTAACATGTAAGTGTGAAGTGTAATAACAGTGAAGCACAGATTACCTGAGCTGGCCCAATCTACAGGATAGATTGTTGCATGTGTACAATATGCAGGGCTCCATGTGTTAGGTTGTTGTGTGTTCAATATTGTCTGGAAGTGGTCAGCATGTAGGCATGGAGGGTTGTGTCTCGGTGGCCTATGGGCAGTACTGTGGATGACAGGGCCATGTTCCAACAGCTGTAGTGCCAACCACAATGCTTCTCAGCAATACCCATGTCAGCAGTCATCCATACTCACTGTCCAAATGTCAATATCTGTCACTGTCTGAAAGATGGGCATGCCATGAATGTGGGCCCATACATACACACAGTACACAGGTGGAAGTACTTTAGACAAAGTATGTAAAATGTAACTGTCAACTGCACACAACTTTGGAATTGTACATACAGGTTAGCAGCACATTAGTTGTCTGTGTAGTATGGAATACTGATGTAGTCTGGTCAATCACTGGCAGACCACATAAGGCACAGTTATGAAGTAATGAGAGACTGCCTATGTCCCAACACAAGGCAGCATAAGGGGAATGTCCCATGTATATCTGTGAGTCAGTTGCAAGTAGCTTTGTTATCACACATACACTCAGCTCACCCCACCATCAACCACAGGTTTATCACAGTTCATATCCTTGCTGTTGGGAATGGGTATAGTATGACCCCTACTTCTGTATGGGAATACCCACAGAATGGAGCATGCTGAAGAGGTGTCCCATGCAGGTGTGTCCCTAGCTGTAAGTAGCACTCTGCCAGCATCCAGACCATTAACACCTCACAAACTTACCCTGTCAACACCGGGGAATCCACTGGCTCGCAGCCTGGGAATGTAGGAGTGACAGAATGCAATGGTCTGCTACAGATGGCCTGCATCACTAACAAATGGCCAACAGTTCTCTGTCAAAGGCCAGTGCCTCACCCATAGTGCCAATGTATGGCATCTCATGGGGTCCCAACTAACAACATAACACAGTCAATAGAATACAAATGCAAGTCCATGTAGTAAAATCCCAGTAGCATGCCCACCATGTCCTACTGCATGAACTGTGGACCAACCCCTAAATACTGCTGGGATCAAGGGCCAATTATAGGGATACTTCTCAGATATTGCTCGGATAATGTTAGGAAGAGGATAGAATAACAGAGTGGGAGATGTAGAAGCATAGACGTCATGAAGTCTGTGAAGTCTGAAACTCTGCTGTGTGCCCATACTACCCCTGCCTGCAAACCCAGTAATGGGTGGCTACAAACCTGCTTGTAAACCATAATGTGAAGGGGAACTGATCAGATATATGAGCTCTGCCTCTGGGTAACATGGGTGAATCTGTACAGCTGAGAGGTATGGCTAGAGCAGGATATGGCCATTCTGTTACATCGATATTTGTACAAGAAGGGGATCTTCAGCCACCATAATACCAAGGTGCCGGACCATTTACAGAGACCCATCAGCAAGTGTCTGCAGCTACCCCTCCAGAATGGCATGAGTGTGCAAGAATATGTAGGCTGCAGATCACAGTAATGGACACTGCTTCATTCATTTTGTATTTCCCAGGAAATAACTGTGAGCAAATAAGTCTGTCAGTAGTTGATGACATAATACATCACAGTGTAAAACAGTACATATGTCTGAATATCTCTGCTAACACCAACCATGCAACACAAACAGCACAGACAGCAGTAGTTACAGTATTCTGCTATCTGTCACCCATTGTGACTCCATATTGTCAACCTATCTACAGATGTCCTGCAGAAACAGGTTGCTAGCTGTAGGTGTAGAACACCAAACCCTGGACTGGAGTACAATCGTACCTGGAATGGATTCACACACTCAATACAGAAGGTCATACTGGGCATGCTCCTATACCTAGAGAAATGAAGCCCATGTCTGACAACACAGTGGGCTATACATATCTGTCAGTTGCAGATGTCTGTGCACACACACCACATTGTACACCATTCATGCTTTGCACACACATTGGATAGGAATATGCACACATATCCAAGGCCAACACACTATAATATGCCAAACATACACATATGTGGGGAAGAGAAAGACAGACAGTGACACAGAGATCTCCATTATGAGGCCTGTCCCACCCACCACACATCCAATTGGTCGATATCACATGACGTGCTAATGTCAATCACTGTAGAGATTCCTTTTGGTAGCCCTCAGCCCTATAGTGTCTGTGGTGCTTGTGATAACTGTGTAACATGATAGTACAAATCAGTATTCATCTAGCATTTGTATACCCAGTCCTGTCAAATGTAAAGTTGTGAGTGACTGAGTGTGTGTGTGTGTGTGTGTGTGTGTGTGTGTGTGTGTGTGTTTTTCCAGAGGAATGATTTATGGCCCATTCATACACACACTGCACTTCCTATTTGCCCATGTTAGCACTCCTGTTAATGTCAGTCACCTTGAAATAACCTTCTGGCCATGTCTCAGCCCCGTAAGTTGTGTGGCGCTTGCAATGCATGTGCACTACTGTAGTGTAGAAAGCTAGTTAGGTAGGAGTTCAAATCCCAGACATGGCAACTGTGTATGTGTGTGTTTGTGTGTGTGTGTGTGGAGATGAATGATTTTGAGGCTATTCACGCTCACTACACCTCCCATTGCACTACCTTACCATGCCTGCTGATATCAGTCAACTTGAAATAACCCTTTGACAAAGGCTGGGCGTTATAAGCTCCGTGGTTCTTGCAATAACTGCGTAATGCTATAGTGTAGTATTCTAGTTAGATAGGAGTTCTAATCCCAGGCATGGCAACTGTGAAATTTTGTGTGTTTTTGTGAGAGAGAGTTTGTGTGTCTTTGGTTATGCTTGATATTTATGGATATTCACGCTTACAACTCTCCCCTTACCCCTCCTTTAGCACTGCTGCTGATGTTAGTCACCTTCAAAGATACCTTTGGACAGCTTTTCAGCAGATAAGCTCTGTGGCACTTGCGATAACTGCATAATACTATAGTGTAACATACCAGTTAGGTAGGAATTCTAACCCCAGACATGGCAACTGGGAAACTGTATGTGTTTGTGTGAAAAAGTGTGCGTGTCTTTGATGATACCTGATTTTATGGACATTCACAGTTACAACTCTCCCCTTACCCCTCCTTTAGCACTGCTGCTGATGTTAGTCACCTTCAAAGATACCTTTGGACAGCTCTCCCTCATATAAGCTCCGTGGTGCTTGCAATAACTGTGTAATACTATAGTGTAGCATATTAGATAGGTTGCAGTTCTAATCCCAGACATGGCAACTGTGTGTGTTTGTGTGAGAGAGTGTGTGTGACTTTGATGATATCTGATATTACGGATATTCACACTTACAACTCTCCCCTTACCCTTTCTTAGCATTGCTGCTGATGTTACTCAGCTTCAAATATACCGTGGCACAGCTCTCCAACATGGAAGCTCCATGGAATGTGCTATAAATGCGGAACAATGTAGTAAAAAATGACATATGTATGGGTTTGTATCTCATCCATGGCAAGTGTTTGTGTGTGTACATATGTATATCTGTACCTCTAGGATTTTGGCCTAATTTACGCCAAGTACACATCTCAGTACCTGACTTTAACAGTCCTGCAGATATCATCCACCTTAGAAGTACCTGTTGCCAACCCTAACCCATGTAAGGTCAATGGTGCATGTGGTAAATGTGTAACCATAATGGTCCAAAAAGATTGTTCGATAGAGGTTTGAACCTCACCCCTGGAAAATGTAAATGTGTGTGTAGGGTAAAATTACTTTTGGGCTCTTTCACCCACTACATCACCCAATGACGGTATTTACAATGGCTGGTGATGTTCCTCACCTTAGAAGTACCTTGGGACAACATCCATCCTATAAGCTCTGTGGCACGTGTGATAAATGTGGTACACTGTAGTAGCAATACCATAGCTAAGTAGAGGTTTGAATCTCAGTACTGGTAAGTCTGTGTGTGTGTGTGTGTGTGTGTGTGTGTGCGTGTGTGTGTGTGTGTGTGTGTGTCTGTCTGTCATCAGTATCCTGTGTGGGGGCTGCTGTGACTGTGTAATAACAGGATCCATGGGGGGTGGGTTTTGCTAAATTATTATGTTGAGGACCTAGTATATGTCACAATGTCCACATTACAAGGCCAACAGATTTCAAACACAGGAGAGGTTGGTGTAGACAATCCACAGCCCTACATGTGACAGTATGGATTGGTGAACAATATAGGCAACCCTTCTATTACTTAGAGAACACTCTCCACCCATGTATCATACACAAACACACTTGGCTAGGCAACAACCACTATATCAGTAGTTCCCTGCATATTGCCTCACAGATAGTAACCATGGTGTGATTGCAGTGGACTACATGCTTGTTGACTACAACAGTGCCACTGACATCAGAAAGTACTTTGATGTGTTACATCTCCTGACTGAGTGTGTGTTATCCAGCAAGTAAAATGATATGTCACCTTGTTCCATCCCCTCTGTAGCCAAATAAATGTGTACAGTGGTCCTTTTGCCATGTTCCCCACTGGACACCTAGAGCAACTGTAGAGTCTGCAAAAGTACCCCACAAACGGAATACCATGCCTTATACACATGCCCTGTATGGACAGACACCACCTAAAGCCATTGAATACCTGTATCATGATGTCAATGTAGGTGCAGGCATGACCTCAGTTACATAGCCAGGTCTCATCAAATGAGGTCAGGAATGCTACATCAGAAGATAACAATCTGTCCACACAACATGCCCCAGAGACCTCAAGTACACTTCCACACATCAAAGAACATGCATGTGGGACATTTGCATGACCCAGACACTGTCCATGTTATGGAGTATAGATCACATACATGGGAAGCAGTGCACATCACTGGCCACCCACAACAGTAACCCAGATGAGTGGATGGTGAAAACAATTCCCACCCTTGGGGTACACTCCAGGGACTACACCCCTGAGCCACACTGGGGACTATAGTCATGTGGCCTGATACCAAGGTATTCCTTTGGCCTAGCCTTGTAGAGACTTCAGGCCCATTCACTTACTGCATACCTGTGAAGCAATGAACATATGTATCTCAGCACTGGCAAGTGTGTGTGTGTGTGTGTGTGTGTGTGTGTGTGTGTGTGTGTGTGTGTGTGTGTGTGTGTGTGTAGAGATGAATGATTTTGAGGCCATTCACACTCACTACACCTTCTGTTGCCCTACTTTAGCATGTCTGCTGATGTCAGTCACTTTGAAATAACTCTTTGGGCACATTTCAGCCCTCTAAGCTCTGTGGCACTTGTGATAACTGTGCAATACTGTAGTGTAACAAACTAGTTAGGTAGGAGTTTTAATCCTGGTCCTGGCAACTATGATAATGTGTGTGTTTGTGTGTGTGTGTGTGTGTGTGTGTGTGTGTGTGTGTGTGTGTGTGTGTGTGTGTGTGTGTGTGTGTGTGTCTTTGTTGACACCTGATTTTGTGGACATTCACACTTACTACACTTCCCTTACCCCTCCTTTAACACTTCTGCTGATGTCACTCACCTTCAAAGATACCTTTGGATAGCTCTCCAGCATGTACACTCTGTGGTGTGTGTGATAACTGCATAACACTGTAATAGCAATGCATTGCCAGGTAGGAGTTTGAAACTCAGCACTGGTAAGTGTGGGTTTGCGTGTGTGTCATCAGTATCCTGTTGGGGTGATTGTATAATGACAGGATCCATTGCAGTGTGGGTTTTGATACATTATTATATTGAGGACCTATATGTCCCAATGTCCACATTACAAGGCCAACAGTTTTCAAACACTGTAGAGGTTGTTATAGACAATCCACAGCCATAAGTGTCTACTGCCATGTGCAATTGCTATGTGACAGTATGGATTAGTAAACAATATAGGCAACCGTTATAATATCCAGATACCACTCTCCACCCACGGATCATACACGAACACGCTTGGCTCTTGCTCTCTTACTCTGTTCCTTTCTTACTTTGTCTCTATCTCTCTCTCTCTCCCTCTCTGGTGGATGTGGAAAAGTACATCTGTTTTGCATAGGCAGCGGCTTGACTTTTGTAGGTAATGCTCATGATCAGCTGATGGCCTGTGCATGAGTTGGAGTCCTCCACTTGCTAACTGCATGTGGAACAGCTGTGGTATCATTCCTATAGCCAATTGCATAGAAACACACTCCTATAACTAAGTGTTTCATGTGGGTGTTGGCCCTTTTCTTTCACTGTGAGCAGGACTTCATGTGGGTGTCTGACAAACAGCATCACAGAGGGTAGATGGAAGTACCCCTTACAGCAAATACTGTGGAGACAGGCCAACAAACAGGAGGGGGATGTTCCAGACATGAGGACATAGTGTAAGTATTGCTGTTCTACATTCAAAGTAATGTTCGTTTAACAGGCTTTGTGTGGATATGGCTGTTCTGCATGATTTAAAGTCTGGCATGACAGTATTATGTGGTTGAGGAAACTCTCACCAGTAGGGCTATCTGCAGACAGGCCAGTGTTTGGAGTCTTACATGTGTTGTGTTACTCACACATTTCCTATCTTTAGAAATGCAGTAGCATACTCTGATGATTGCAGTCAGTAAATGGTGACAGCCATGTGTGTTACTGACTTCATATCCCTCAGAAGAGATATGTCACAACAAACCCTGTTACACCAGCAATTTTCTCAGTTTATCACAGCAATACGTCAATATTGGCCCTGTGTCTGCGCCTCTGTCCTCCAAGTCTGTCACCCTTTGTGCATATGTCATGCAGTAAGAGGTGCATATGTACAGTATATCATTATTTACTGACATCATTCCTGATAACAAGCCAGTGATATATCAGACTGCCAGACATGTTATGTATAGTAGGCGTTATATTTGAGGACAAAACTTGGACATTCTTTTGTAGTCTGTACAGTAGTGAGGTTTGTGTACTTATGGTGATTGTTGACAGAGTGTCAGTACTGTGTAGCAGTGTATTGTAAATATGTTACTTGGCCTGTGTACAGACTGTGGTAGATGTCAGTGTTCTTGGTCCTGTTCTATCTGACGTTGCATGCTGCTCCAGTTTCTGGTACCCTATCAGCGTATATGTTTGTAGGGCCAGACTGAGACATGTCCCATACCAAATTTAGGCATCAGCCTACACTGTGAATTGGGGCAGTATATGTAGAGTTAGTGTGTGAGTGGCAAATATGAGAATGGTTTTATTCACACAGTCCATATACTGTACTATTAATTAGGCTTACCATAATGTGACTGTGACTGGTTGTGGGTATGCACTTTCACACTGGTGTCTGTTACTCTGTGATGTTACATACCTGTAGTGCCTGCTATATTTGCAATTACATGTGTATTCCCCCATAGGAAACTTGGGTTAGTGTTGTGGCAGTCTGCCTGTAGTTTACACAGTGCTTGGTGACATGCCTAGCAGCTCAGTGTATTTACCTAGTGTGATGTTATGTCCAGATATTTGTCAGATGTACTGTTGCCTGGCCACCATACATGCTGTGTATTTCTGAAAAAGCAGTGTGATGCTGTGAAGATGTATGTCACTAACTAGTGGGAAGTATGTGGGCTTGGACCTCTGCTCCTCCAGTTAATATGTGTTAGGACAGACAGGAAGGTGTGAATGCATCAACTGTGTGAGTGTATCTACTCCAGTATTTGTGTTATATCCCCATTTTCACAGCTGTAAACATCCCCTTTGTCAGGCTTGGTCCACACATCTTGCACTAAGGAGTTCTGTGTATACCTCTGGACTGACCAGATTGTTTCAGACTGTCCATGTTTATTGGTCACATTTCTGCTGTATTCCACAGGATCATTACTGTGATTTGTGTAGTACTTCACTATGATGATTTTATGATGTCTGTCAGTAACTGATGGTGTACATGTCAGTTTCAGAAGAGCCTTCCTACACAACATGTCTGTTGACACGGGTTCCTATTATATTATCGAATTGCTGAAACTTCAAAACTGTAAACATCGAACACAGTTAATCGAAGTTTCAGCAATTTGAACTAAAAAATAAATAAATAAAAAAAGCTCAACAGTTAAATAACTGTTGTAAGCAGGGGGCAAGCCCCCCTGCAGCCCCCACACCCCCCGCTCTTTAAATATACCAACTCCGAGATCGCACAACAGTGCAGTAAAGGTAAATATTCCCTTTCTGCACTATAGTGTAATCTCGGAGTTGGTATATTTAAAGAGCGGAGGGTGTGGGGGGAGCAGGGGGGCTAGCCCTCTGCTTACAACAGTTGATTTATGTTGTATGTTTTTATTTTTTATTTTATGTATTCGAAATTATGAAACATCGAACATACAAGTTTGATCTTGTAGTGTTTGATGTTTCATGATTTCGATAACATAATAGGAACCCCTGTTGACACAACCCCTGTTACTGTAGCAACATTCTACATTTATAACTGCAATACTTACATTACATTCTCTTGCACTAAGAGGTTGTGAGTTATGGTGCTGAGGTTTGACTCCACTACATGTTATAGGCATATGTCATATATATATATATATATATATATATATATATATATATATATATATATATATAGTATGTGTGTTTGTGTGTGTGTGTGTGTGTGTGTGTGTGTGTGTGTGTGTGTGTGTGTGTATATATATATATATATATATATATATATAATAAAATTATATATATATATCCATATCCTTGTTATGTGTAAACATGAGTATTGCATACCTCTTCTCAGGTTTATCCCACCATATTTGTCTGATATGTGTATATTTAGATAAAAAAACATGACTGATTCAACACTATTTTCACTAACAAGTAGTAATCAATTGTAGTAGTCAAAGCAGTTGATCACTACTAGCCAGTATGTGTACTGAATGATATATCTGAAAAAGCAACAGGCACATTTACAGGTCTGATGTTTTATTGGTTAAGTGCTGTGACTATAGTCTAGAGGGTCCTGGGTTCAGGACCTGTAATGGCTGTTTATTTTGTTGTTAGGCAGAACAAGGACTGAAAATATCCCTTCATGCATCCCATTTCATACCTCAGTAACTGCCCTTGCCCATAGGTAAGTGATCAACCATCATGTAGGATCACATCTCATATGCCATTTTAGCATCTACTTGTAGCACAAAAAGTTTATTTACATCATAGCCTTTTAATTATGGTGGATCCATAATAAGTTTCTTAAAGATTCCAAAACATCTAATTCCAAGTCTTTCTTAAAAGCATGGTTATCTCATCCCTACTGAGTACAAACTAAGCACAATGCTGCATCATTTCTTGAAACCTTATAAATGCCTGTCTAACTTCTGCCTTGGCATGTGGACCCTTGTTCTGACTTTTTCAGAATCAGGTTTCAGTCCCTGTAGTATTAGAATATGGCCCATGCATTTCAGGCTTATCATTCTTGTTATAGATTTGCTCTTGCTTACCTTGAAATTATATTGTTGTAATCTATTTAACAGTTTTATCAGTCTGTTAACTATACATTTCTTCTGTCTAAGCTCCCACTAATAGATCATCACTAATGCTTATAGTATTTCCAAGCCTTCAATAACACATATAGCAGCTCTTTGGAATACCTTTGGTGTGATCAAATACCAAGCAAAGTTCAAAGAAAATTGTATGTTCCTAAAGATATAATTTGTTTGTTAAGCTTTATTTGCAGAAACCCTCTTTCTTTTGTAGTCCTGAAGAGAACTAAACATCTGCCATTTTCAAAGCCATTTTCACAACTGCATGCAATTGGCAATGCTCTCTTTTAATCAAGTCATTCAGATCTTGTTGATCAATGCAAATGGGGATTTTTTTTTTGCTTGTTTGTCAGAATCATTTACATGCTTGGAAACCACCTGTGAAGTATGAATCTACATGATACATGAATCAGAATCTAGATTAATGATGCAGCTTTTGCAAAGTTATAGATAGCTGACATAAACTGTCAAGCTAGCTTTGCCAGCTTAGTTTACATACACTGGTGTGAAACATAAAAAAGCTTGAAAGCTGCTAATAATCTAGTCAAGACTATCAAAGACAACTATGCAGTTGTCTCATTTTGTTGAACCATTTATTAAAAATAAGACATTAGAGAGGGAACTGTAGCAATGTAAGAAATCTTTACACAATGATTTAAAATGTAAAATGCTTACTACTTTCAGGTAATGAAGACTAGATCGAATAACCTGCTGTTTAAAGTATTATGTTTGTTAGGCAATTTAACATTCCACTTCAGTTAAAAAACTGTATACATAATGCATTTAGTTCTGTAAAAGTACATGAGAGAAACATTTAGCAGATGAACCATCATTTATAAAGCAAGCAATTTTATCTCAAAATAGCAGACATCAACAATGTGAACTGATCAAGGGAATACAAGATTGTTTAGCTGGATAAGGCAGTCCACTGACAGATGCAACCAATAAGCAATTAACACAGCAGACCTCTGTTCAATTACACAAATAAAAATAATAATCATTACTTCTATAAATACTGCTGATCTGATGTTCTACTTACTGTCTTAGAAGAAAACAATTCAAATCAGTTTATAGGTATTCACAGCAAAGAAATGGGGCAAATATTTAACACAAATATTGTGTTAGTGTTGTTTTTATCCATATGCATAAGATATTCCTTGCATCACTGTGTGTTACTCAGTTCTGAAGGTATATCATACATATCCAAGGGAGACATCATCTTTGGTGGCCTCGTTCCAGTGCATATGACAGTCCTTTACCCTGAAATGATGTTCAGTGTTAAGCCTCCATTAAAGCAATGTGAACAGTAAGTATTTATAACATTTATTCATCTGACTGTACAAATTTTGCATTTTTCTCAAACATGTACTGACCTGAATCAACACAGTGAATTTATTGAATTAATTTTGTTTACATGGATTGAGTACCGATCAACTTTGACCATTTGCAGGCTCAGTCTGGGTTACATGCATAGTAAAAACAGTGAAGTAAGATTAAATGTATAATTAAATTATACAGCATATTGACATAACATAGATGTAAAAAATACACTTATTTACAAGAATAGGTTTTAAAAACAAGCAAGATCGGGAGTATGCAATGCATAATTCTGCTATTATAGATGAGGTAAATGTAGTTTGGATAAAAGAATGGCTGTAGAGTATAAAAGTATTGAGGGAAATTTTAGCAGTGATGAGAGAAAAAATTGTAGAATAGCAAGAGCTGTAATAGAAGAGCAAATAAAAGCATAAGTGGATATTAGATATATAGTAAGGAATGGATAGGGCAAATAGGGAAGCTGAGAGCATGAGTTTATAAGTTGGAGAGGTCAGGAGATTCAGCTTCCAAGGGTTTTTGGAATGAATGCAATAGTGCAGCTATGAGAGTTTAGGCATATAACCAAATCCACATAAAGTGATAACTGACAAATTAAAAGACTTACATGGCAAGTTGTATGCAATTTGATGAGAAAAACACTGATTAAGCAATGGAGCATGAGAAGCCAGAGTGGATAGTCACCTCTACAGCTCTGACAGTGTTACCAGGGGTGTCCTACACTGTTCTGTACCAGGGCTACTTCATTTTGGACTATCCATCATAGTTATAAAAGGGGATAGTTTGCTCTGGATCACTGTATATGTTGATGGATGAAAACTAGTTGATAGATTTTTTCTAAGGTGGTTTACCATATACACCTGGCACAGTGGAAATAACCTCAAAATTAATACTAATTAATTTATCATCATGATACTTGGTAAAAATGACATGATATATCATTCCAAATGTAATGGTCAGAATTGTTTATTTGCTGTGCTTAGCTGGGAAGGGCACTGATAATTGATGACAAAGTTCAGGCCCAACCCGGATTGCAGGGAGACAATTAATATTCAAATTACATAAAATCAGGGATATAATTGGATACAGTATGTATCAAAGCTGATACAGACATAAAGACATTTTAATAAAGTATATAAACAATACGAATAAATGCAATACATTGGGAAATTAAAAAAAGTAATTAAAGATCCTGGGACAAAGGTGGCTAATAACTTAAACTTTTACCAGTGTATAGCTATAGTTCATCTAATTCTACAGAGCATGTCTTGCCACTCTTTGTATCTCTTTATAACTCACTTATCAAACCCAGTATTGAGTACAACATTGTGTCATCTATCCTTCAAACAAGTTAAATAAAACAACTTTAAAGGATACAATGATCTCTTACTAGAAAAGGTTTATAAAGTTGAAAAAAATTTGAACTATTCCAAACTGTTTCAGAAACTGTCATCATATACCATTCTCTTATGGATTATTGACAGGGTGACACCTGCTGGTCTATCAATCAATGTCAGCTCCATCTCTGTTTGAAGACTATATCTAGAATATACCTCTGGCAGCTCTAACAGCAGATTGGGGAAGTTAATACTAAAGCTAAATGAAATAAATTTAAATATTAAAAAGTGGCACACAGGTAAAACTTTTTTGCAAGGTTTTTGGTGTTTGGCGGGTCTGATTGGTGTCAACCTGTGGAGAAAATGATATCTCTTTTCAAACACAGTCTTGAAAAATGGGATGAGAGACCTCCATGCTTCCTCCTCGTGGAATGCCATTTTGAACAGTCCCGTTCTGTGTAAGGGAAACATTAGAAAAAAAAAACATCCTGATTGGCCAGTCTATCACTTCTAGTGGGACAATTGAAATTAGAAAGTTACAGTGGCAGATAAAATGAAATGCTACATTCTCTCCTAGCATTAATGAGAATCTCTCTATACTCCAAATCTTAAAAATGAGAGCTATCAACTTATAAAGGGATGTAATTTATATGGAAGGAACTTAGGTCTTTATTTTTATATTATTTGGTTTTTGGACTCATCTTACTTTTATCAAGTTCTATGAAATTTCATGATAAGGACTTATAAGGTTTTTTGTATTTAGTTTTTTGAAATTTACAACATTAATTTCAGAGGATATTTATGGGGAAACATTTATTTTTTGATTCATACATGATGTTTTTAAATTTTCATATTTACATGTAAGTTGCACTTGTTTGTTTATTCATGTTAGTGTCGCTTTAAGAAACATTGTGGTTAACTGGTTTATTGGATTATCTCTTCTTTATAAATGATTTTAATGTATATGTTTTAATGTTATGAAGAACAACCACTGACTGTTTTTATGGGACAAAAGCACTTAAATTTACAATAAACCTTTGAAGTTTTTAAAAAGGTTTGCAGATTATTTTCCATGCATTTAAAATGGAGTTACTGTGCCTTTACAACTGCTACGGTATTGAACTGCTGGCTGGTCCAGGGTGGCTTTTTATTTAGTTATTGGTTCATATTAGCCACTTGACTATGCTGATATTGTTTTCTTAAGGATTAGGGTTAACACACATTACTAAAAAGTGCAGGGGGGGGTCTCGACCTTGTGAAAGCAAACATACCGTATTTCTTTCTAAATAAGACCTAACCAGAGAATAAGGCCTAGCATGGTTTTTCCAGGGTGGTCATGATATAAGCCCTACCCCAAAAATAAGTCCCAGTTAATATCATCAACAACACATGACAGATGTGTTGAAATATAAAATAATATTATTGACAACCATTGACTGAGGTTATCGTACTCTGCTTGCTATTTTTGGACCATTTGGAAACCCAACTTCTCTTTGCAGAAAGTCGTAAGATTCTTTCACTGGGATTCCTCCACGATTCTTACTTTAATCCTAATCAGCACTCACACATGATGGTTGAGATCCTTGGCCCATAAACCCACGCAGGTGTACTTTGATCGGTCAAAATACAGACAATGCATGTAAAGCATGGGCTCATGATAACGAGCAGCTGTGGTAGAGTCTTCTTTTCATAACCGACGCCATTTTGTGTTGCCACTGTGGTCACGTAAGTCTTCAATTAACACCCCCCCAACAAGATGAGTGCAAAAAGAAAGAGCTATTCCATCGAGTACAAGAAAGGAATCATGGAGGACTCCTGGGGAAAGAATCTGACGGTTTTCTGTAAAGAGAAGAAGTCAGATCTCTGAATGGTCCGAAAATGGCAAGCAGTGTACGATAACCTCAGTCAACAGGCCTGATGAGGGAAATGCTAAGAAATGTAAGTGTGGATCAGGTCGGCAACCATTATTTCCTAAGCTTGAAGACATCATCTGTGAGTGGATTGCTAACAGGAGAGCAAAGGCTTTGGTTGTGCACAGGGCTGATATTCAAGCATTTGCCCTTGCAATGGCACCACAATTAGAAATATTCCCAGAAGAATTTAAAGCATCACAACATTGGGTGGATGGCTTCCTTCAGTGATATGAACTGTCTCTAAGAAGATCGACAACACTGTTCAAGCTGGAAGATACTTAAGTTATTAAACGTGCGCTTGCATTCAAGTCCTTTGTTGATGGTATTGACTTTTCTAAATACCAACTCTCCAACATGATTGCCGTGGATGAAACTACAGTGTTTATAGGCCAAGGATCTCAAACAACAATTGATCAGAGAGGTGCCTCGTCAATCTACATTCCCTCCACTGGTTATGAGAGTGCACAGGTTACCTGTATTTTGGTAATTCATCTAGATGGAAAGAAACCCCCCCAACTCTAATCATTGATAAGGGCAAGAAAGATAAGACTGAACGTGTTTACATTCTTGAAACTGAAATAGTATGGTGCACACAAGCAGTTATAAGGAAGTGGGTTGATGTAATGCTGCCACTTGTTTTGCGAGGTGGTGAAAGAGGTCTGCTTGTCTGGGATTCAGCCAGCATTCACCACGCTAAAGAAATGAAGAAATTCCTAGCACGGAGGAGAATAGATCAAATAATGATTCCCGCAGGAATGACTGCCTATCTCCAAACTCTTGATATTGCAATAAACAAGCCATTCAAGGACCATTTGTGCATGGAACTCAATGACTACATTGAAAATAGAATGGAGAGAAATCAGCATGGAAACTTTGTGAAGCCTAGCCTGCAAGAGGTCGTGACTTGGGTGAAAAATTCATGGGATAAAATTACTGACAGCTGTGTTGCCAGTGCACTACGAGCAGGCTACTTGGACAAGCAGTGCTCATTTAAGGAGAGCTATGTTGTTAGGCATGACAGATTGGGGTCAATGGTTCTACAGGAAATGGAGTCTCAAGAAATTCAGGCCAAAATTCGGGGATTGGACACATGACAATGTTCCAGAAGATGATGACATGACTGTATTTGAATAACTGTGAAAGCCAAGGTGCAGATATTCTGAAGTTAAAATGTTTGTTGCACTGTTTATGTAGAATTCTCACACAACCGTCAACCCGTTATTAGAACTGTTGTCCACTAATAGTAAATTACGAAATAAATGTCAATTTGTGTAAATGAATAAATGTCAGTTTTTGTACATGAATAAATGTCGATTTGTGTTCATTAATAAATGTCAATTTTTGTATATGAATAAATGAATAAAGGCAGATTGTTGGACGGTGCGGGTAAATAAGGCATCCCCTGATAGCCCTAATGTGTATTTCGGCAGTGGAAAGAATATAAGACCTGGTCTTATTTTCAGGGAAATACAGTATATACGTATGTATATACATATATATCTATATCTATCTATCTATACATATATATATATATATATATATATATATATATATATATATATATATATATATGGAGATAGAGAGACAGATGTAAAAAACACCTCCTTCCTGTCGATTATCTGCAAGTAAAAAAAAATGACTGATGTGTTTTGATCAACTGCCACGTACATCAAAAAAATACAGAATGCTGGAGTTAGGAATTTCTATTTTTCCCTAATGTCGTATGATCTTAGACTTAGTATATGTAGCTACTGTGTTTCATAGACATACATGCTTTTAATGGTGTGGTGGTATTCAATAATTTGTGATCTGATAAAAGTTTCATCAACTCTAATATTTGTCTGCCTGTCTGTCTGTCAATCTGTCTATCTATCTATCTATCTATCTATCTATCTATCTATCTATCTATCTATCTATCTATCTATCTACCTATCTATCTATCTATCTATCTATCTATCTATCTATCTATCTATCTATCTATCTATCTATCTATGTCTGTGTGTGTGTGTGTGTGTGTGTGTGTGTGTGTGTGTGTGTGTGTGTGTGTGTGTGTGTGTGTGTGTGTGCATGTGAGTCTGCATTTATGCCTGTGGTATGTGTGCATATACTAGCATGCTTTAAAAATACTGCACACAAATTGCATATTGTTGATGGAAAATGAAAAGAAAAAAATGTGACATGAAAGAATATTAAATGTCACTCATGCATGACCAAATTCCTGTTTCTCCAGTCATCTACAGGTTTTGCAAAATTTGTCAAGTGTTCCATTAAAACTTATTTTAATTATACAACTGCAGGTTTGATATGATTCCCTACATGGATATATTAGCTGCAATTTTTACAGCTGAGGAGATAAACCAGCAGCAACTTTTGCTTCCCAATAAAACTCTTGGCTTTGTGATATATGACTCCTGCTACTCAGAAGTTCAATCAGTTGATGGCGCTTTGAGACTTCTCTCTGGGCAGAAGAAAATTATCCCAAATTATTCCCGCAGCTTATTTCCTCCTCTGGCTGGCATTATTGGGGACATGCTGTCCTCTTCATCACTTCCAGTTGCTAGACTGTTGAGTCTGTACAGGTTTCCACAGGTAATATACCCTCCTGAGTATACAAGTACAATAGCATTGTTTAAGCAGGTGTTGTCTTTGTTTCAGGAGTAGTTTAATAAGCATACAGAAATGTTACCTCTCACAGAATGGCACACACTGTAGTAAAGATGCATATTCAGATGCTGTTGTTTGTAGAGATGTGGCACAGGTCATGCAGCTCTCTGGGGTTGTTTGTTTTTTTATTAGTCTGCAGACTGTAACAGACTAATACAAAGTTTATAAGAGCATCATATATGTAACAGTCTTAACCTCATACACTATCTGTCTAAGCAATCTCAAAAGTTCAAAAGCACTCTGACTTGGTGCAGAAGGAAAAGTATGTGGTGCCCACCTACTGGGTTAACAAAAGAATCAGCACGGCTACATTGTCAGTTGAGACAAGAGCAGTCTGGAATGTAGGCAGCAATCTATATTGGGTGCTTAGAGCTTCATGGTGTTGTTCCCACCTGACAATTTAAAATTAATTTCAAATTTCCTGATATTACCGCCTATGCCCTGAACATTTTTTTTTTTTATTTATTCAATTTATTATTTGTTAATTATGTACGTAGGATGTTATATACCCCATTTTCGTCTGTGAACTAGGCCACAAGAGGAAGTGTAATGCAACAGACAATACACAGGCATGTAGCACAGAAAGCAATTGTCTTATTCTATAAAAAAAACAAATGCAAAGACATGAGAGAAACATACAAACTCCACAAAGGCAGTGAGTTTAAGAACTGAAATCCAGACACTGGAGTTGTAAGACAGAGAGCTGTCCAATGAGCCAGCATGTTGTCCAAAGTGAAAATGATGTGTGCTTCACTTTTAGCAGTTGTTGCCTTAAGGACTGTTTTTAAAATGTGTAAGCATGTCCCTCAAGGTCACTGTATGCAGATTGATGTTGCTGTCTTAATACTGGCACTCTTACATATTTGTAGTATCTGAGAGTCATACTGTTTTTAGAGATGCTTAAAAAATGCACATCTTTGTGAAGCATGTATGTCTAGTTGGGTCCCCTTCAGCAGATCAAACATTTAAATGTTCGAACCACATATGGCCGAGACCATCCCCCAGATTTATGAAGCCCTTTATAATGTGCAGGATTAGTTTAAGAGCTATTTATGGCATTATGGCCGATGTGCGATCCAGGAATGAGCTCCTGGGACGTGCACATGAGCTCTTACACTAATACTGCACTGACCAAGCTTCTGTATGCAAATTACCCTAATTTGCAGGTAAAACCCATGCAAATGAGGGTAATCTGCAATCCAGGAAGCTGGCAGCTCTCCATGCAGGACGAGTGCAGTGTGCAGAAATGTACTCGGTTAGTAACCGAGTACATTTCTGCAATCTACAAAACGGAGCTATGATAGCTCCAAATAAAGGCTGCATATCACTGAGGAAGCATGCCAATGGACAAGTAGAAGGCTATTGGCATTGCAAACTGTTTAAAAAAAAAATAAACAACTTTTATTTTTTTTTGCCGATCTCACCTGTTGAAGCATAGGGCAGCAGTGCGCAAACAGGATCGGGGTAAAATAATAAAATAAACCTAAAATAAGTATTCTAACTAAAATCAGTATTCTGCCATGCAAGTCAATGGCAGACAGACGACAACCTGGCCAGTGAGTAATGGTTGCTAAGGTGGTAGGCACAGTGTGGGACATGTAACTATGCATTAGCAGGCAATCCTATGCAAATGAGGGAAAGGTTAGTGAATCCCAGATTTTCCCAGGGTGTGAGGCAGGTCCCAAGAGTGTAAGAGTATAAATAGTTGGGTGCAAGACTAGGATATAGGTGACATCATGGGAGGGGGGGTGTCAGGCATACTGTAAGTGGCTTGGAGCCCTGTGGCTCGGGATTGCTCCTAGCTTAGCACAACTAAGCTAGGGGTGTGTCTAAACCTGCCTAGCACTCTACAAAGTGTAAGTGGGTGTGTGTGCCGCGCACCAGGTTTTACAGGAAGAAAAAAGAAGTTAAACTAGGAAATAGCAGCTCTGTACACATATGAGCACTCTGTTTGTGCAGCGTGCACACAGGCTTAAACAGGGAGGCAATGGGAAGGGAAAACAGCAGTAGGAAGGTAATCAAGGAGAACTAGCTTAGCTGACAGGTGAAATTTATCAGAATCAGCCAATTACACAGGCAGCAGACCAGCCCAGCCCAGCACACCACTATAAACTATGCAAACACCTTTCCCCTTGTTTTTTCCCAAAAGCAATGCACCAACGGTGTATACAGACGGGGACATTTTACAAAACGACAAAACGAAAGCAAGAGAAAAAATATTAGGGGCTGCTTTTGCTATCATAAACCAGCATGTGTAAGAGGCTGAGTGTGGTGAGGATGTGAATGCTGCTGAAAAACCCACAGTGAGGAGACGGAGAAGAGTGTACAGACCCAGGGTAACCTATCAAGGGCTACATGAGCTGGAGATAGTGGAGCGCTATAGGGTGGACAGGGACCTCCTACAGTAAATTGTTGAGCTGTGCCGGCCACACCTCACACACAGAACTAACAGAGGGGAATCCATCCCAGTGGATACCAAGGTATGTGTAGGCCTAAGAATACTAGCTACAGGTACCTTCCAAAGGCCACATGGGGATATGATGAGGATTTCACAGGCATCAGCATCCAGGGTGCTCCACCAGTTCCTGGATGCCATGTCAGCACATGTTGGTGAGCACGTATATTTCCCCATCACCCGTGAGGTGTTAGCCAGCAATAAGCATCTCTTTCACCAAATAGCAGAATACCCTGAGGTAGCGGGTGCAATAGACTGCATGCACAAATGCATCAAAGCACCACCAGGTGAGCAGGGTAGGGTCTACATCAACCGCAAGGGCTTCCACTCCATCAACTGCCAGGTTGTGTGCGATGTCCAGGGCATAATAATGAATGTGTGTGTGCTGGCTGCCCTGGAAGCTACCACGATTCCCACATCTGGCATCTGACGCAGCTGTACCAGACATTTGCCACTGGGGACATCCCACATGGTCACCTAGTGGGGGATGCTGGATATGCACTGGAGCCATGGCTGATGACACCCATCAGAAATACACACACAACCAAACAAGAACTCCATAATGAGGCACACGCACAAACACGAATCATAATAGAGTGTGTGTTTGGGATGCTGAAGTCATGGTTCCAGTGCCTGGACACATCCAGTGGAGCCTTGCAGTACTCACCAACTACATGTACCCAAATTGTCCTTGCTTGTGCCATGCTACACAATATGATCCTGTGGAAACAGCTGCAGCAGGAACAGCATAGGGCAGGGCCACATAGCCCCACACCAGTGCCAAAGCCTGCACAGATGTAGAGTGACTCGGAGGAGGAACAACCTGAGCTGCCCCAGTAGGCAGAAGGAGGTGTGCCCATTATGCCCTGGCCTTGGCAAAGAGGCAATGCATAGCACGTGCACTGACACAGTAGGGACCCAGGGAATGACACCTCTCTCCAACTCGCGCATACAGTAAAAGGGATGAAAAACATGACACTACCTGTGCTCAACCATGTATAGGGAGTGTACTATGTGCATCGGACATAGGCAGCCCTGCAGCACCACCCTCAAGACTGGGACAGTCACACCCACAAGGTAAGTGACCCACACATGCCAGTTGGGGGGGCACATACCCAACAACAGTCACAGCCAGCAAGATAGGTGTAGATAAACACAAACAAATGATGTACTATGGCCTCTGAATGAGCCCCATGGGTAACCCCTACCCCAGGCCTATACAGACTACAGCAGGCCAGACAGCTGGATGTAAGTTTTGAAGGCTAGGAAGTCAGAAACTAATATGTAGGTAGTTAAAGCTAAGATCTGTAGTACACTGGTATGCCTCTAACCAGCATGATAGGTAAGACTACAGACTGAAATGGTGTACCCGACATACCAGTACAGTCCTAGCAAATGAGTAAAAGTGTAAGTTGTGCCCACCATCCTATGTACACTTATAGTAACAGTCAGGTGTGCCCCCCCACCCCTGTGTAGAAATGTAGAAACAGTCAGGTGTCCCCTCCCCGTTATGTAGAAATGTAGCAACAGTAAATTCCAAATGACCGATGTATACCCTGCAGACACAGCATGCTACCTGTTGGTGTACAACACAAAGGTCAGCACCGCAGTACAAACTACCTGGACTTGATCCACACATACAGTATAGATGGCCATACTGGGCATGCTCACACAGTTAGAGGAATGAAGGCAATGTCAGTCAACAACATATCGAAAGTCCATACTGGGCATACTGACAAACATGAAGGCCAGTCAGCAAACACCAGTGGACCAGACATATCTGGCAGTTGCAGTTCTTAGTGCAGACACATGTCAGTATGCACCACTGCTGCCTTGCACACACAGTGGATAGGAATACAGACATATATGTAAGGACAACACACTATAATAAGCCAAAGGCAGATGAACGTAGATGTGTTCAAGAGGGCAATCGTGACAAGGAGTCATCTGGGCCTGTCCCGCCCAGCACACAGCCAAAGGGCCCCAAACACATGAGGTGCAGGTGTCACTCAATGCAGATAATAGCCACCAGTATCTGTCAGCATGATGGCATGTTGCACGTGCCAGCTGTGCAATATGACTGTACAAGGAAGTAGTTGACTAGTAGCTGTATACACGTACCTGTGGCATATGACCCCTTGTGTGCCCGCATGCAGCATGCCAACCCCTACATGAATGGGTTATGGTTCATGCACACACTGCCCTCCCCATAGCAGTATCATGAAAAGCCTGCTGAGGTCATCCAATGTGAAATACATCTTTGGGAGAGCTGTAGCTCTGTCATTCCCATGGCACATCCCATAACTGGTACTGCTGTACTGATAAACTAGTTAGGTAGTAGTCGTAACCCCAGACTTGGCAACTGTGTGAGTGTGTGTTTGTGTGCGTGTCTCTTGGTCTCTGACTGTGTAGAGAGAAATGCTTTCTAGGCTACTCACACTCTGTACAGTTCATATACACAACTTTGGCACGGTTGCTGATGTCACTCACCTAGAAATACACCTCTGGGGAACTCATAGCGTGTCCTGTAACTGTGTACTGCTGTAGTGTGATAAAGTAGTTAGGTAGGAGTTCTAATCCCAGATCTGGCTTGTGTGTGTGTGTGTGTCTGACTGAGTAGAGCAAATGCTTTTTAGCCCACTCACACCCCGTACAATACATATACTCAACTTTGACAAGGCTGCTGATGTCACTCACCTAGAAATACACCTCTGGGGAAATCAAAGCCAAGTAATCTCTGTAGCATGTCCTGTAACTGTGTACTGCTGTAGTGTGAATTAGAACTCTGGTAGGGTTCCATCTTCACCCATGGCAGTTCTGGGTGTTTTGTGTGTATTCCAATGTCTGTGTATGGAGGAATGCATCATAGTCTACTCACTCGCAGTACATTTCAAATGCCCTACTTTGGCAATCCTGCTGACATCATTCATTGTGAAATACAACTTTGTGGAACAAGGTCTGTAGTAATCCCTGTGGTGCGACCTGTAACAGCTCCATACTGAAGTGTGATGTAGGCCTTGGTCAGGGGTTCAATACCCACACATGTCGGTTGTGGATGTTTTGTGTGTGTCTCACTGTCTGATTAGGGAGCAATGCATTTTAGGCTTGTCACTTGCAGTACAGTTGAAATGGCTCTCTTTGGTAATCCTGCTGATGTCATTCAATGTGAAATACACCTTTGGGCAAGAAGTACTTCAGTAATGTCTGTGGTGCGTACTATAACTACATATTGCTATAGTGTAATAAACTAGTTAGGTAGGGGTTAAACTCCCAGACATGACAGGTGTGTGTGTGTTTGTAACTTGGATCCTGTGTAGAAGTGGTGGGGAGTGTGTGACACCTGTGGGCAATGTGGAGGGGGTTTTGTTTATTTCTTTTATGGTGGCCCTACTATATATCACAATGTTAACCATACAGGGATAACAGATGTAAATTAGTCGAGAGGCTGGGGTGCAAAGCCATACCCATATATGTAACATTAAGGCCAGCCACGTGTTTGGCTGTGGGGGGATGCCTATTCGTACAAGACGTATAGTGTGTGGGGCCTCTCAACCCCATTAACGGTGCATGTGGACATATGTGTATTTGTTAATCTGCCATTGCTATCTACAGATGTATGGCCATATATACCTATATAGATTTATATATCTGCTAAAATATATATATCATTATACACCTACATATAGATATATATATATATATATATATATATATATATATATATATATATATATATATATATATGTAACATCCTTGTGTATATGTAGACATATAAGTGTAGACACATATATGTGTCAATATAGGCACATGCATGTATATATGTGCATATTTTTATTTATTTATTTATTTATTTCCAGTTTGATAACCGGGGAAGTCCACTGGGCTCGAAAGCCCGTTTTCAGTGGAGGCCCGGGGAGAAAAGCTCCATGATAATACAATGAAGTAATACATTGCACACAAAAATACAAGCATACATTGATGATAATACATTGAACACAAAAACACCGCAGAAGGAGAGTAAACTAATACATTATTCACAAAAACACTCTGAGTTCTAATAGCACAATATTTTAACAATTCTTCAAAGATGAGGTACATTAGGCAGTATACATAAGAAAATCTTGTTTTTATGCAACTATAATGTTAAGTGGAGAAGTAAAGAAGAAGGAAAATATAGAATGAGTTTGAATGCAAGAGCAGGAATGCATAGGAGAAGTGAAGGAGAGGCAAAAAGTTAAAAGGAGAAGAGAGGTCAGGAGGAAGATGGCAGAAAAACAGATAGAGTAGTGATCCTTTTATGATAGAGACCAGAAGAACACCTTAAGAAAAAGGCAAAAAGATTCAAAAGTGAGACTAAGCATACAGGTGGGCAGAGGGAAGAGCACCTAATGGAATTAAAGGGTGTGGTCAGGAAGGGGGAGGAGATAAGAGGAAGAGGGAGGGGAGCTAAGGAATGAGTCTGAAGAAGGGGAACCAGGGGTATGGCAGAAAGGAAATAGGATGAAATAAGATCTAGGTAGGGAGTATACAATTACATTTCCAATTTTGGGAAAGGTGGGAATGGAGAAGGGATTTGAACTGTTCATAGCTTGTAGTAACTCTTAGGAGGGAAGGAAGTGAGTTCCATTTTTTTGCTGTAGTGTAAGAAAGTAGGAGTTGGCCAGGGGGCCGCTTGGGTCTGTACACAGATATGAGATTTTGGTGGCTAGATCTTAGGGGCCTTGGAGGAGTATATAAGGTCAAGCTATTGGATAATGCAGGGCAAGCAGTAGGGTTAAAAATTAGTTTGTGTGCAGTAGTAAGTTGGAGGAAATCGAGTTGATTAGGGAGTTCTAGCCATTGGAGCCTACGGAGGCAGATGCAATGGTGAGTTGAGTGGGGGGAGTTAGTAGTGAATTTGGCAATTTTATAGTAGCAACTTTCTAGTTTTGAGGAGATAGAAGTGGTGAGATTAGATAGAATAGGGGCACCATACAGTAGAGAAGGGAGAAGGAAGGTCGTGGCGAGAGTTTGTTTTGTAGATGGAGTAAGAAAGTTAGCATTTCTATAAAGCATACCGAGTTTCTGATGAGTTTTTTTTATGTTTATTTGAATATGATTATTAAAATTCAGGTGTTCATCAATGGTAACTCCGAGTAGTTTAGCACAACTAACAACTTCTATTGAGGAGTGGGAGAGGCTGGAGATTAAAAAGGAAGACTTGTCTAGAGTCATTGCTTTTGAGGGAGAGAAGAGAATGATGTGAGATTTGTTGGCATTAAGGGAAAGATGATTTTGAAGCATCCAATTTTCTGTGGTTGTAAAGGCCAATTGAGTTTTGGCTTGGAGCTCGGGAAGGCTAGGGGCAGAGCAGATAACTGTGGAGTCGTCTGCATATTGTACTATTTCAGCGTGAGGAATTGAAGAGTGGAGATCATTGATAAAAATGTTAAAGAGTAGAGGCCCGAGTATAGAACCCTGCGGGACACCGGTAGGGGTAGGTAGGAATTTTGAGGTACCAGTATTCCATTTCACAGCTTGGGATCTATCAGAGAGATAGCTTCTGAACCAAGAAAGAGAGTTGTGGGAGAGATTGAGGTTAGAGAGGTGGTTGAGAAGGAGAGAGTGGGATATTGTGTCAAAGGCCTTAGAAAGGTCAAGAAGAACAGTGGAGACAATATTTCCAGAGTCACGTGCTTGGTTGACAATTTCTAGGAAGGAATGAAGAGCAGTTATGGTACTGTGGCCAGGTCGGAACCCATGTTGAGTAGGAGTGAGGAGATGATTGTTGAGGAGGTAGGGCATGAGTTGTTGGTGAATACATTTTTCAAGTATTTTTGAAATTGGAGAAAGAATAGCTATCGGTCGGAAGTTAGAGATAGTATTATTTTTGCCTCCTTTATGGAGTGGCAGAATGTGGGCAGCACGCCAAAGTTTGGGGACATAAGATTCTTGGATGGATCTGTTTATGAGAATAGTGATAGGTATGGCAATGCCATCTGCTGCGAGCTTGAGAAAGAGTGATGGGATGTTGTCAGGGGCATTTGAGCAGGGTTTGAGTTTGAAGAGAAGTTGTTTGATCCTGGTGGTAGACACGGGTTGTAGAATGAAAGTGGGAGGAGGGTTAAGAGAGTTGGAATGAGGGATGTATGAAGAAGAAGGCTTTGGGTTAGGGGAATGGGAGGAAGTAGAGAAGGATTTAGTCAGTTGAGCTATGGAGCCAGTGAAAAAGGAGTTAAAGATCTGCATATAGTTGTAGAAAGTAATATATATGTATATATGTATATATATATATATATATATATATATATATATATATATATATATATATATATCTAGATATGTTGTATCTGTTTAGATATTAATGTAGGTACACACATACATCTAGATGTTGGTCTACATTCTCTGTACTGTTGCATGACTGTACTGGATGATATGTTTCTGAAAGCAGTGAAGGCAGTAACTTGTAGTTTATTGGCCATTTTGGGTCATTTCCTGTCTTTTCCAGCCCCCTGCTATAAAGCACGCTTTAGCGCGATTTAGCCCGATTTAGCCCGATTTAGCGCGGAGTTGCTACTGTTGCACACTAGGGCAGCGCCGGTTAAGCAGGTTTAAACTATTCGGGCTACCTAAAGTCCACTCTTCAAATTTTCCCTTAAAACTACCTTCCTCGAACTATACTACTGATCTAATCAGCATATCCTATAATTAAAAAGATCATCTCTACTTGACTCCAAGTAGACTATTCTCTATCTGTTAAACGTAGCACTTGCTCCTACAGTACTTATTACCTTGATACGGCACTCTTGTCATAGATAGTACCCCAAAAGGCAACCCCCATTTCTCGGTCACCCACGTCCCCGGAATCTTTTAAAGTTTTTTGTCTATTCCTTCTAGCATGTCGAGGGATCAGTTGCTAGTGTCCTCTCCTGCTCAGCTGGTGAACCTGGGAATATTGAGGCAATGTTACAATTGCCTCATGTACACAGACAACCCTCTCCTCCTCCCACAAAACACAAATACATGCGAGAGATGCAACTATACGGCCAAACTGGAGGCTGAGCTCTCTCAACATAGGACTGGCAAGACCAGTCAGGAGGAGAAGGTTACCACACACACTATAGACCCAGTCTCACATATTACCATTACAACCTCAAATCATACACATAAACACACAAAGACATACTCGGAGGCTCTGATCAAAAATCTACCAAAACAGCAGAGGCCACCAAAGCAGACACCCAAACAACCACCACCTCAGAACACAACACCTGCAACACATAGACCTCACAGTCAGAGTGTCAAACAGTCACAGCCCTTAAGGCCAAACACAATGCCAGACACACTAGTCATTGGTGACTCCATAGTCAGACACACTGACGTCCGCCACCAGACTGAGTAAGGAGAAGGTCACAGTAAGCTGCCTGTCGGGCTAGAATCCGCCACATAACGCAAGCACTCAGGTCTCACAACAGCAGGTACAAATATGACTCAGTCATTGTCCACGCTGGTGTAAACGACCTGAGACGTACCTCCTTGGACTACATGAAAAGAGACATTGAGGAGCTCTCTGATTATGTAGCCCAGACAGGTATGACCCTGACCTTGAGCAGTATCCTACCTTCACCAAGAATGATGCCACAATACAGAGATAAGATGATCAGCTTTAACAATTGGCTTAAACACTGGTGTCATTCAAAGGGGATCCAGTGTCTGTCTGCCTGGGATGACATGCTGGACAAGCCACGCTGCTCAAGGGACGGCTTGCACCTGTCACCCTGGGATTCGGATATTGGCAAAGGCTCTTGCCACCCCATAGTGCCTTTTTAGGCAAGGCTCAAATTCTAAACCTACCACCCTAGAACACAAAAAGGAAAAAACTAAGGGTAATGCTGCTCAATGCCAGAAGTCTAAATCTCAAAATGCACGCACTCGAGGCCCTTCTCAGTATGGAGAACATCGATGTCTGTGCTGTGACAGAAACCTGGTTCAAGGCTCCTGAGAGCACCCCAGCGCTATCAGGTTTTACCTCATATCATGCGTTCCGCCCCAAAATCTGGACAATACCAAGAAAGGAGGGGGTATCCATATTCATCAAGGACACCCACACCTCAAGACTGGTGGCAACGCACGATGCATCGGAGACCATCCAGGTGCAATTAACCATAGGCAAGACTGCTCTGCAAATTGTAGCATGTTACAGGCCACCCTCACAAACTCAGGAACCTCACATGGCCTTCCTGAAAACACTAGAGGGATAAATGTATCATCAAACACCATCATACTAGGTGACTTCAATTACCCTAATATAGACTGGGAACACTACTCAAGCCCAAACACCCTAGCCCAAAAGTTCCTGGAATTCATAAACTCAAATGCCATGGAACAACTAGTCACCATCCCCACAAGAGGAGATAACATACTTGATCTCATCATCACGAACATGGGAGCACAATGTTCAACACCAGAGGTGTACCCCTCACTGGTGAGATCAGACCACAAACTAATCTCGCTGGAGGTCCTCATCCCACCCCCACCTGAAATAAAAAGACCACAGTAAAGAACTTCTCAAAAGCCGACTTCACACTTCTAAAGACTAGTGTGGTCTCCTTTAAGGCCCCGAGCCGGCGGAAAACAGTACTCAAGCCGCTGAATCACTTACAAATGCCTTCTACCAGCACCTGCAGGACTGCATGGATAAGGCAATCCCAAGCAAAACAAAGACTCTTTGTACCAAAGGCAAGCGTCCAGTCTGGTGGACCCCAGCCATAAACAAACTCTACAACAAAAGGAGGAAGCTACTACAAGATAGAGCAAAATCCTTAAAAGGTAAGACACCCTTGATCACTATAAGTAAAAACTAAGAGCTCTCATAAAATCATCCAAAGCAAATTTCGAGAGAAAAATAGCTAAAGACTCAAAAGACAATCATAAGGCCTTCTTTAGCTATGTTAGAAACCTGGGAGGAAACTCCCAGATATGCTCAGAGCTAGTTCAAAATGATGTGAAGATTACTGATCCTACAGACATTGCCAACATACTGGCTGACAGGTTCAGTGCAAACTTCTCCCCCTCCCCAAAAGGAGAGATATCTATACCAAACGATTGTAGCCCCAAACATCTCCAGCGCCCAAGTGAGAACTGCGCGCTCGAAAGCAAAAAACACAGCATGCATGGGACCTGATGGTGTCCCCGGCTGTGTGCTCCATGAACTCAATGAGGAATTAAACCCACAGCTAGGACAGCTGTTTAATCAAAGTCTTACCTCTGGATACTACCCAGGGAGTGGCGCACTGCAACTGTGGTACCACTTCACAAAGGCGGTGCCTCCACCGACCCTGGAAATTACCGCCCATTAGCTTGACAAGCCTTATCTGCAAAGCCATGGAGAGGATCATAATGGACCTCATAAATAAAGACATAGGGAATTTGCAGACTTTGGATCCAACCCAGTTTGGCTTTGTGAAAGGCAGATCATGCCTTTTAAACTTGGTTGACTTTTTCAAACAGTCACCAAAGCCATTGATGAGGGAAAGGCAGTCCATACAGCCTACCTCGATCTGGCTAAGGCCTTCGATACAATACCCCATTCGGTATCATTGAAAAACTCATCAGCTTAAATGTCAACCCATACATCACAAGATGGGTTGCAAACTGGCTGAGTGACAGAACCCACAGGGTCAGAGCTGCTGGCGCCATGTCAGACTCAAAGCCTGTCACAAGTGGTGTCCCACAGGGCTCAGTCCTGGGCCCACTCTTGTTTGGCATCTACTTTTCCAGTACAAGCAAACACAGGAGGGTTATGGCTGACAAAGTTTGCAGATGACTGCAAACTGGGCCATAGTAGAAAACACATCTGACACAGATATCCTTCAGAAGGGTCTCACAGAAACGGATAACTGGTGCCAGAGCCACGGCCTAAAGTTAAATGCCAAAAATGCATAGTCATACCTTCGGGAAAAACAAGGTTACCCCTAGCTACCAAATAGGTGGCAATCCACTGAGCACAGAAGAAGTTATCAGGGACCTGGGGACCCAGGTTGATAGTAGTCTGTCATTCGACACCCATGTAGCTAAAGTAGTTAGGAAGACCTTCTACATTGCCCACCTTATCATGAAGGGATTCTCATCTAGATCAAGGGAGGTCATAGTCTCCTTTACTCATCACTCATCAGACCAATGATTGAGTACAATGCCCCATTCGAATGTATCTGACCCGACACTTGCAGCAGCTGGAGAGGCCACAAAGTTCCTCACCAAAAGGATAAAGGGTCTCAAAATCTGTCCTATGCTGCCCGACTGAAAGAACTCCAGCTCTATTCAGTCGCCACTTGCTCAGAGGTGACCTTTGCCTAACATACAAGGCCATGTCAAACCCAGATTTGATGAATATGCTTCACCTCAAAAATCTAGATCCATCAGAGCCACAAGGGCGGAGACTTAAACCTTGACACGGCTATTAATAGGACGTGCTGGAGGGATAGATTCATCACCCAAAGACTCCCTATGCTGTGGAACAAAATCCCAGTACATGTGAGGCAGAGCACCTCGCTGGCCTTGTTCAAGAGAAATCTTGACCAATGGATGGGAGATCGCAGATATACCCCAGGGATTACCTCAGTGTCACTGCTCGACAGAGGCACAGCAAAATAATGGGTATAGTTCCCCATACTAAAGGGGTGGTGTAAGCCACAAAACGATGGGCTAGGCTTGTAAATGCCCTCGGGCAGATAGCCTAGTATGAACCTATGAACCTATGAACCTATGAAGCATCAACTCTCTTCGTATCTGTCATGGCTTAGTGGGGAATCACTTTGTCTATGGTGTGCAGGGTCCTTGGTTTGAGCCTTGCTATAGAGCTGTTTATTTTGTTGCTGGGCAGAACATGGCCCATTGGATACACAGTAATTAAGGCACTTTAAAGCAGTTGTAAGCAAGTTTGTGCAGGTTTGTGCAGAGCTAAGCAATGTCTACACAGGTTAAGCAATTCAGCAGCTAACACAGTGGGCACCAGGCCTGATGCGAGGCTATGCTTACACATGACAGTTAGGTGAGTTGCTATTCCATTTTGTAGTTCATGTAGTACACAGCCCAGGATGTCATCTGGTCCCATGGATGCTGTATTCTTAGCTGTGGGTAGTGCATTTTCTGCCTGTGTGGCCGTGATTACTGGGCAAAGGAACCCTTTTCTTATTGACATGGGCACTTATGGGGGTGAGATGGGGTGAATGTGGCACTAAATCAATTTGCCAGGATATTGGCACATTCCGTGGGAGCAGTCTATGTAATGCCATTCTGTTGCTGCTCAGAGCACCTCTGAGCATTTCCAGTTAGAATTCGGACATAACTATAGAATGCTGTGTGGTTGTCTATGGAATCTGTGTCAATTATAGTTACATAACCTGTTTTGGAGGATTCCATGAGGGATCTCAACATCTTACCGAGGCTGGTAAGGGAGTTATTTGCATCCTTGGATTACCCTTTTTGCTTCAACAGTGTCTACCATCTGTTATATACTCTGTAAATGGCAGGAGACCACCAGACTGGCTTGATTATTTGGGAGGTGAGCGTTGTGGTTTTATGTGGGATGTCAGGAATCATGCACAAGTGGTTGTGCTCATGCAGTGCCTTAGTCCAGGATTCATCAGTTGAACTGTCAGCTCCTGTCACCATGGGTGTTACAAACATTGTCACTTCTGCCTTGAGTAGCATGAAGTTGGCCTTGGAGAGGTCTTTTATGGACAACTGTATACACATTCCTTTCACATGTTCAGTTTGATTAGACTATGGTGGGATTACTTTGGTGGAACTGTTGTGATGCCTTAGTGGTTAGTATCTGTGACTATAGTGTACAGGGTCCTGGGTTCATGACCTGCAAAGGCAGGTTATTTTTGTTCTGGCCAGAACAATGGTTAATGCATACAGACTAATTAGGGCAATTTAGGTCAGTCACACTCAATACAATTAAAATGCCCTACTCTGGCAATCCTGCTGATGTCAATCACTGTGAAGTACACCTTTGGGGAAGGGGTACTCCAGCAGTCTCTGTGTTGCATGCTATAACAGCATAATGCTGTAGTGTGGTATAGAACTCTGGTAAGGGTTCTATTCTTACACATGGGAGTTGTGGATGTTTTGTGTCTGTACCTTTGCCTGTGTGGAGAGCAATGCATGTTTGGCTAGTCACACTCACTACAATTCATTCTCCCTACTTTGGCAGTCCTGCTGATGTCACTCACTTTGAAATAAACCTTTGGGAAAAGAATACTCCACTAATCTCTGTGGTGCGTTATATAATGGCATAGTGCTGTAGTGTAATAACTAGTTAGGTAGGGGGTTTATTCCCAGTTGTGACAGGTGTGTGTCATAATGTGTTGATGTTTGTGTCATGTGTGGATACAGTTGTGAGTGTGTAACAACTGGACCCAATGGTGAGTATGTTTTTAAACTTTCTTATATGGTGCCCCTAGCATAATTCGCAATATCCACCATACAGGGATAACAGATGTGATATCAGTACATAGTCAGCCACTGGTTTGATACCCTGGACTGGTAGGTGTGTGGCACAATCATGCTTACCTTTTATTCTCCCAACCCACCCTGACATATCTTTCTCTCTGTCTGCCTCTCTCACTCCCTTTCTGGTGGATGTGGAGACTTACGCCTGTTTTGCTTAGGCAGCGGCATGTGTATTGTCAGTGATGCTCATGATCAGCTGATGGCCTCTGCACAGATTACAGCCCTCCTCTAGCTGATTGCATGTGGAACAGCTGTGGTAACATTCCTATAGCCAATTGCATGGAAACACACTCCAATATCTATGGACATCATGTTGGTGTTGGGCCTTTTCATTCACTGTGAGCAGGAACTAGATCTGTTGTTTGGCAAACAGCATCACAGATGGATTGGAGACTTACCTCTGACAACATACACTGTGGAAACAGGCCAACACACAGGAGGGGGATATGCCTGTCCTGACTACAGACTGTAAGTGCTGCTATACTGCAGTTGAGGTAATATTGGTTTAACAGGGTGTGTGTGGATATGGCTGTCATACATGTTTTAATACTTGTCATGTCGGTACTATGTTTATGAGGAATCCCCATCTGTAGGGTCATCTGCAGACTGGGCAATGTGTGGTGCCTTGTATTCTTTGTGTTACCCACAGAGAACCTATCTCTCAACTGCAGATGTTAGTGTGAGTATTGCAGTCAATAGATGGTGACAGCCGGGAGAGGTACTGACGTCATATCCCTCATAGGACATATGTTGCATCACACCCTGTTATGACAGGAAATGTATGAGGCCATCACAGCGACATGTCAATATTGGCCCTGTGTTTGGGCTTCCAGCCACAACCTTGTCAACCTTTGTATATATGTCATGCAGTAGGGGTGCATATGTTCTGTACACCATATTCATTGACAGCATAGCTGATAACAAGCCAGTGAGATATGACTGCTACACATGTTATGTATAGTAGGGGTTATATTTGAGGACATAGCGTGGGCATTCTGTAATTGTGTGTACAGTACTGAGGTATGTGTAAGTCTGGTAAGTGTCGAAAGTGTGTGTGTGTATAGTGCATATGTACCTTGGCCTGTGCAGAGACTGTGGTAGATGTCATTTTTCTAGGTCCTGTTCTATCTGATGTTACATGCTGCTCCACTGTATGTCACCCTATCAGCTTACATGTTTGTAGGTGCGAATGCACACATGTCCCAAACCACAGACAACCACAAGACTACACTGTGTAGCGGCCCAGTATATGTAGGGTTGTTGTGTGAGTGGCTCATATAAGGATGGTGTGCATCAGATAGTTCATATACTGTAATTGTATGCTAGCTTACCATATGTGGCTGTGGCTGTGTTCACATTGGTTGTGGTTATGCACTTTCACACAGGTGTCTGTTACTCTGTGATGCAACATGCCTGTAGAGCCTGCTATCTATGCAGGTACATGTGTATTCCCACATAGGAGATGTAGCCCAGTGTTGAGTCAGTCTGCCTGTAGCCTGCACTGTGCTTTGTTACATGCCTAGCAGCTTACTGTACTTATCCAGTGAGATGTCATGTCCAAATACTTGCCAGATTTACTGCTGTCTGGCCACCATAGCAGTCATGTATGTTAGACAATGCAGTGGGATGCTGTTCAGATGTATGTCAGTAACTAGTGGATAGTATGTGGCCATGACACCTCTGTACCAGCGGTTATTAAGTGTCAGGACAGACAGGGGTGTATGAATGCATAACCTATGGGGGCAAATGTATACCAGTATGTACATGTTATACCCATCTACATGGCTGTTAACATCCACATTGACAGGCCTGGTCCACATGTCTTGCATGAAGGGGCTCTGTGTATACCCCTGGACTGACTGGAGTGTGTCAGACTGTCCACATATGTTGGCCACATCACAGCTGTAGTCCACAGGGGCGTTACTGTGCTAGCAGTGGCGCTGTACTATGATGACCTTAGCATGTCTGTAAGTAGCCAATGACACACATGTTAATAGCAGATGTGGCCTCCCACACACACACTATTTCTGTGAAGACAACTCCGATTACAGTAGCAATAGTCTACAAACATACCTGCACTACATACGTGACATCCCCTTGCACTAAGATGTTGGGACTATTGGGGCTGAGGTAGGGCTCCACTCCATGTGCAGGTCATATGGTGAACATATATGTATAAATAAGTATACATATATCCATGTAGATATGTACACATATCTTGCTTACTGTATGACAACAGTTTTACACATATGTGCCTGTGTTCCAGCCTCTGTCCTCCACCTACATACCGGGCTTTGCACATATGACATACTGTCAGGGGTTGTATGTAGTGGGCTGTGTGTATGTCATGCTGTCATTCCTGCCATGACTCCACTGCTGTTGTGTCCCCCACACATACTGGGGGGGGGGGTTGGGGCTATATATGTGTGGGTTTCACCTACAGAATACATGTGTGCCCTAATGCACTCCAGAGGCCAGTGTATGTAACAGTGGTATATGGCCCAGTATTAGTGAGTGTAGGGGGGTTGCACCACAACTAACCTAGGCTGTTACAACATGTGTAGGTATCTGGGATAAGCTGCCTTAAGGTATCTGGATGTACTTTACCATACAATCCACCTTGGGTAAATGCAGGCCTACTGCCTCCTGCCATACGGGATGTTCTGTTTGTCAGTGTGATTGTGATGGTGTCAGGAATGCCTTGTTATGTAACAGATACATCCCATTGTGTCAACTGGGGCCTGTTCCCCCTAGGGATTGTGTACAGAGTGTAGATAGAGGCTGCTAACCTATACATCTGCATTACGTACTGTTGATTGTCTGGTATGCTGTGGCACAGTCTGTCATTACTGATGTACTACTTGAAGGCCTCGGCCTGGACAGCAACATATGTCAACCTTTCCAGACTACTGTCTTAGTATAACTGTTTCACAGTTGGATTACACTGTTCATATGGATATCAGTGTCTAAACAGCTATATGACATGGCATATACAACTGTCATAGTACACAAATAAAGCTTTCACATTCATTTATGCACACCTGTGTGTGGTGTTATACCCTTTGATATCTCTGTGGGTATATGTTGCAGGCTATGAATGTAATTTGCATGGGTGGCTCATACAGTTTCCAGTTGGTAAGGTGGTGACTGTAGGAATACTGGCTGCTCCATATTGTGTGCACGTACTACATATGTATATTACTGTACAAATCTCTGTGTGTGTATGTGTAGTGATTTATATATGTAGATATATATATATATATATATATATATATATATATATATATATATATATATCTATATCTATATATATACCTGTATCTGCATATATGTGTCTGTGTATATGTATCCTAGGGGTGGCCATGTCGTGTCTGGTCCTGGTTATTGGATCTGCAACACTTGGTACTGTATTACAGGGGGGTCATGCTTAGCTGGGGGGGTATACCTATTCATACCAGATGTATATTGAGTGGGGTCTCTCAACCCCATTACTGTTGCATGAGGACATATTTCTTTTGTTATTTCCCCATTGTTATCTACAGATGTATGTCCGTATATACCTCTATATAGGTTCATAGGCTCATAGGTTCATACTAGGCTATCTGCCCAAGGGCATTTATAAGCCTAGCCCATAGTTATTTGGCTTTCGCCACCCCTTTAGTTTGAATAAAACTATGCCTATTATTTTGCTGTGCCTCTGTCAAGCAGTGACACTGAAGTAATCCCTGGGGTATATCTGCGATCCCCCATCCATTGGTCAAGATTCCTCTTGAACAAGGCCAGCGAGGTGCTCTGCCTCACATGTACCGGGATTTTGTTCCACAGCATAGGGAGTCTCTGGGTGATGAATCTGTCCCTCCAGCATGTTCTATTAATAACCGTGTCAAGGTTTAAGTCTCCCGCCCTTGTGGTTCTGAGGGATCTAGATTTTTGAGGTGAAGCATATTCATCAAATCAGGGTTTGACATGGCCTTATGTGTCAGGCACAGGTCACCTCTGAGCAAGCGGTATGAGACTGAATAGAGCTGGAGTTCTTTCAGTCGGGCAGCATAAGACATATTTTGAGACCCTTTATCCTTTTGGTGAGGAACTTTTGGGGCCTTTCCAGCTGCTGCAGGTGTCTGGTCAGATACATTCGAATGGGGCATTGTACTCAATCATAGGTCTAATGAGTGATGAGTACAGGGGGGCGATGACCTCCCTTGATCTAGATGTGAATCCCTTCATGATCAGGTGGGCAATGTAGAAGGTTTTCCTAACTACTTTAGCAACATGAGTGTCAAACGAAAGGCTACTGTCAACCTGGGTCCCCAGATCCCTGATGACTTCTTCTGTGCTCAGTGGATTGCCACCTATATGGTAGCTAGGGGTAACCTTGTTTTTCCCGAAGGGTATGACTATGCATTTCTTGGCATTTAACTTTAGGCCATGGCTCTGGCACCAGTGATATCTATGTCAGATGTGTTTTCGACTATGGCGCCCAGTTTGCAGTCATCTGCAAACTTTGTCAGCCATAACCCTCCTGTGTTTGCTTGTACTTCAGAAAAGTAGATGCCGAACAAGAGTGGACCCAGGACTGAGCCCTGTGGGACACCACTTGTGACAGGCTTTGAGTCTGACATGGCTCCAGCAACTCTGACCCTGTGGGTTCTGTCACTTAGCCAGTTTGCAACCCATCTTGTGATGTATGGGTTTACATTCAAGCTGATGAGTTTTTTGATGATACCTGAGTGGGGTATTGTGTCGAAGGCCTTTGCCAGGTCAAGGTAGGCTGTATGGACTGCCTTTCCCTCATCAATGGCCTTGGTGACTGTCTCGAAAAAGTCAACCAAGTTTAAAAGGCATGATCTGCCTTTGACAAAGCCAAACTGGGTTGGATCCAAAGTCTGCAAGTTCCCTATGTCTTTATTTATGAGTTCCATTATGATCCTCTCCATGGCTTTGCAGATAAGGCTTGTCAAGCTAATGGGATGGTAATTTCAGGGTCTGTGGAGGCACCGCCCTTGTGAAGTGGGACCACAGTCGCCGTGCGCCACTCCTTGAGTGCACGTATCCTGAGGTGAGGCTAAGATTAAACAGCTGTCCTAACTGCGGGTTTAATTCCTCATTGAGTTCATGGAGCACACAGCCGGGGACACCATCCGGTCCCATGGATGCTGTGTTTTTGCTTTGGAGAGAGCAGTTCTCACCTGGGCGTTGGAGATGTTTGGGGGCTACAATCCTCTGGTATAGATATCTCTCCTTTTTGGGGTGAAGAGGGGGAGAAGTTTGCACTGAACCTGTCAGCCAGTATGTTGGCAATGTGTGTAGGTTCAGTAATCTTCACATCACTTTGAACTAATTCTGAGCATATCTGGGAGTTTCCTCCTAGGTTTCTAACATAGCTAAAGAAGGCCTTATGATTGTCTTTTGAATCCTTGGCGATTTTTCTCTCAAAATTTGCCTTGGATGATTTTATGAGAGCTCTTAGTTTTTTACTTATAATGATCAAGGGTGTCTTACCTTTCAAGGATTTTGCTCTATCTTGTAGTAGCTTCCTCCTTTTGTTGTAGAGCTTGTTTATGGCTGGGGTCCACCAGACTGGACGCTTGCCTTTGGTACGAAGAGTCTTAGTTTTGTTTGGGATTGCCTGATCCATGCAGTCCTGTAGGTGCTGGTAGAAGGCATTTGTAAGTGATTCAGTGGTTTGAGTAATGTTTACCACTGGCTCAGGGGCCTTAAAGGAGACGTCGGCTTTTGAGAAGTTTTTCATTGTGGTCTTTTTTGTTTCAGGTGGGGGCGGGATGAGGACCTCCAGCGAGATTAGTTTATGATCTGATCTCACCAGTGAGGGGTATACTTCCGGTGTTGAACATTGTGATCCCATGTTCGTGATGATGAGATCAAGTATGTTTTCTCCTCTTGTGGGGATGGTGACTAGTTGTTCCATGGCATTTGAGTTTATGAACTCCAGGAACCTTTGGGCTAGAGTGTTTGGGCTTGAGTAGTGTTCCCAGTCTATATTAGGGTAGTTGAAGTCACCTAGTATGATGGTGTTTGGAGATACATTTATCCCCTCCATTGTTTTCAGGAAGGCCATGTGAGGTTCCTGAGTTTGAGAGGGTGGCCTGTAACATGCTACAAATTGCAGAGCATTCTTGCCTATGGTTAATTGCACCTGGATAGTCTCCGATGCATCGTGCGTTGCCACCAACCTTGAGGTGTGGGTGTCCTTTATGAATATGGACACCCCCCCTCCTTTCTTGGTGTTGTCCGGATTTTGGGGCCGGAACGCATGATATGAAGTGAAACCTGCTAGTGCTGGGGTGCTCTCAGGAACCTTGAACCAGGTTTCTGTCACAGCACAGACATCGATGTTCTCCATACTGAGAAGGGCCTCAAGTGCGTGCATCTTGAGATTGAGACTTCTGGCATTGAGCAGCATTACCCTTAGTTTTTACTTTTTGTGTTCTAGGGTGGTAGGTTTAGAATTTGAGCCTTGCCTAAAAAGGCACTATGGGGTGGCAAGAGCCTTTGCCAATATCCGGAAGCCTAGGGGTGACAGGTGCAAGCCGTCCCTTGCGAAGCAGCGTGGCTTGTCCAGCATGTCATCCCAGGCAGACAGACATTGGATCCCCTTTGAATGACATCAGAATTTAAGCCAATTATTAAAGCTGATCATCTTATCACTGTATTGTGGCATCATTCTAGGTGAAGGTAGGATACTGCTCAAGGTCAGGGTCATACCTGCCTGGGCTACATAATCAGAGAGCTCCTCAATGTCTCTTTTCATGTAGTCCAAGGAGGTACATCTCAGGTTGTTGACACCAGCGTGGACAATGACTGAGTCGTACTTGCACCTGCTGTTGAGAGACCTGAGTGCTTGTGTTATGTGGCGGATTCTAGCGCCCGACAGGCAGCTTACTGTGACCTTCTCCTTACTCAGTCTGGTGAGCGGGACGTCAGTGTGTCTTACTATGGAGTCACCTATGACAAGTATGTTTGGTGTTGTATTTGGCCTTAAGGGCAGTGACTGCTTTGCACACTGATTTTGTTGTTTATGTGTTGTTTGTGTGGTGTATTGAGTTTGCAGTTGCTTGGGTGTCTGCTTTGGAGGCCTCTGCTGTTTAGGTAAATTTTTACTCAGAGCCTCCGAGTAAATGTATATATATAGATATATATATATATATATATATATATATATAGATATATATATATATATATATATATATATATATATATATATATATATATATATATAGATATATATATATATATATATATATATATATATATATATATATATATAGAGCTCCATATGTAGAGATATATAAAGATATGAGTGTAGATGTAGGCATTTGCATGTATATATATTCATATATATATATATATATATATATATATATATATATATATATATATATATATATATACATATATATATATATTTTCATATTTTAAAACCCCGAGTACAACTAACCGTAGATGAGCGGGTTTGCCCATCGCTTAGCTATGGTTAAAGCAGCTGAAAAGGCTGAAGAGGATAACAAGGAATATATATGCAAATAAAGCATGTTTTAACAAATTATTGCCAAAATATGTTGATATACAGATTTGACATGGAAAATGATAGGTACTGCAGTAGGATTCGAACCAGGAATGCCTATTCTTTAAGCAGATGCTCTAACCACTAGACTATTGCTGTGTTGCTTTATTTGCATATATATTCCTTGTTATCCTCTTCAGCCTTTTCAGCTGCTTTAACCATAGCTAAGCGATGGGCAAACCCGCTCACCTATGGTTAGCTGTACTCGGGGTTTTAAAAAAATAAATAAAAGGGTTTCTGCATTTTATTTAAATGTACTGTTGCTGTTGAACACATGGGGACTGTTGGTGGGGATATGCGATCATCTATGAGCAGTCTCATTCATTTGTTTACGCATTCTTCTGTTCTACTTTGCAGGGGCGTGTTTATTCAGAGAGCTCTGCTCTCAGATACGCCCCCTGCACTTGTCCATGTTCCATGTAGCAGTAGGAGTTCAGGCAGCGCGCCTTCATTAATATGCATGGCGTGGTGCCGTCCTCCTCTTAAACTGCCGCTTCCATGCAGGACTAGATTAGTCCTGCATGGAAGTTTAGTAAATCCGGGGACATATGTTCAAACTTGTAAAAGTTCAGTCGGACTGAATGGAGATCTTCGTACAGTGCAGAAAGGGAAGATTTCCCATTTCTGCAATGTAGTGCGATCTCGGAGTTGGTATATTTAAGTAAGGGGGGTGTGGGGGGTGCAGGGGGGGCATAGCCTCCCTGGTATAAACATTTACTTTTGTGTTTTGTTGTTTTATTTGTTTTTACTTTAGTGTTCAAACTTTTACGAGTTTGAACACATGGTCTCAGCCATATGTGGTTCGAACTTGTAAAAGTTCAATCTACTGAAGTAGATCAGTTTACTTACGTCCTAGCCTGCACTCAGGAATTAACATGTAGTCTGTGGGACATCCTATCAGAAATGTGAAACCTGTAATTGCAGGCCCCCCATATGTGAAATACACAGTGCTATTACTAAGAAACTGCAACAACTCTTGAAACCATTATGACATTAAAGCACTTTTTCATAGATATTTTACCCTTGTTCCTGTAATATGAAGGGCTGAAATCCTAACAGTCTATCTACTTATATGTATTTATTCCAAGATTGCTGTATCCCAAAATAAAGAGAATATTGTGGGCATCACATCCTCTTAGTTTATGTTTAATATCACGCTTTCTGTGTTGCTGTTCGAATGATCACAATAAAGAACCTCAGAATTTTGACAGGAACCAGTTAGGGCTTAGGGTGCATCAATGGTTCCCTGGAAATTTGAGAATAAATCTATGCCAACTGCAAAAATGCAGGCAACAAACAATTTAAAATACAACATAAAACTGACTTGTCTGTAAATCCCTGTCACAGATGTTTAGACTACACAGTATTGACCATTCCCAGTCTGACATGTACTGTCTTGCTCTTTGTAAAACACCTTATAACTATAACATATGTTGTGACACCAGATACACATTTTCTTTACATGAAGTAGACAAATATTCCACTGAGCCACAAAGGGAGGAGAGATACAGCATACAGTATTCAGACCACCCTTTCCATGATCACAGCACCTCTCAAATTGTATCTGTCTGTACACATACATCCCACATTCATGCATGTAGCTCAAGGTGAAATGTACCTTATTAAGAGCTATGAATCTTACTAATCCATGCACGTTAATGCAGGATATCTTTCATACATAAAAAACAATCATTTGCTAGTATTTCATTATGTTAACATTTTATTGGAACATACATCCCAAATGTTTCCATGTCTTCAAAAGCACATGAAAATGACACAGTGTAGAAGCCATCCACATAGTTTTTTCATTTCTTTACTAAATCAATGGAAAATCAATTCCATACTGACTAAAATACACACACACACACACACACACACACACACACACACACACACACACACACACACACACACACACACACACACACACACACACACACACATACATACACACACACACACACACACACACACACCTTTTAGAACAAAACATCTATATAGACAAAGTGTGATCACCAGTACTAGAAAGTGCAGTTTAAGAAGTGTTGAAATGTTAATACTTTTCTGCTGTTTTCAGGATGCTTCATTCTCAACAGAAAATACTGCTGTCATTCTCACTGTTCTCAAAAATGACTGCACTCCTGTTCCTAGCAACAATGTTGTTATATAACCACAAATCCACTGAAAAGCTGGCACAATGCAGTCAGTAACCAAAACACGATAAATAAACTTTGTTCAATACAACAACCCAAACATAGACTGGGAGCATTACTCTAGTTCCAACACCCTAGCCCAAAGGTTCCTAGAATTTATAAACTCAAATGCTATGGAACAACTTGTTACCACTCCCACAAGAAGGGAAAACATACTGGACCTGATCATCACCAACATGGGGACTCTATGCTCCAGACCAGAAGTGTATCCCTCACTGGTAAGATCAGACCATAAACTAATCTCACTGGATATTCACATCCCGACCCCACCCCCTGCCCAGAAAACCACAGTGAAAAACTTCTCTAAAGCAAATTTTACACTCCTCACAACTGAGGTGGAATCCTTCAAAGCCCCCGGGCCTGTGGAAAATACGGCCCAGACCGCAGAATCCTTTATAAACGCATTCTATGAACACCTTCAGGAATGCATGGATCATGCGATCCCAAATAAAACCAAGACCCAATCCTCCAAACGCAGACGCCCTGTCTGGTGGACCCCAGCCATAAACAAACTATACAATAGAAGGAGGAAGCTACTAAATGATAAAGCAAAATCCCAAAAAGGGAAGGCATCACTGATCAGTATTAGCAAAAAACTACGGGCACACATAAAATTGTCTAAGGCCAGCTTTGAGAGAAAAATTGCACAGGACACTAAGGATAATCACAAGGCTTTCTTTAGTTATGTTAGGAACCTGGGTGGTAATTCCCAGATATGCTCAGAATTAGTCCAAAATGACAAAAATACACGAACCCACAGACATTGCCAACATCCTAGCTGACAGGTTCAGCGCAAACTTCCCCCTCCCCACCAAAAGGGCAAATATCTATCCCAGCAGAGTGCTGCCCCCCTGACATCTCAGATGCTCAGGTAAGAGCCGCCTCTCCAAAGCAAAAACACAGCATCAATGGGACCAGATGGTGTCCCGGCTGCGTCCTACATGAACTCAAAGAAGAGCTAAACCCAAACATAAAACTACTGTTCAATCTCAGCCTTACTACAGGATATGTGCCCAAAGAGTGGCGTACAGCAACAGTGGTCCCTCTCCATAAAGGTGGTGCCTCAACAGATCCTGGAAACTATCGCCCATAAGCCTGACTAGCTTTGTCTGCAAAGCTATGGAAAGGATCATCATGGACCTCATAAATAAAGATATTGGGGACCTACAAACACTGGATCCTACCCAGTTCAGCTTTGTTAAGGGCAGATCCTGCCTCTTAAACCTGGTTGATTTCTTTGAAACAGTCACCAAGGCCATTGACGAGGGGAAGGTGGTCCACACAGCCTACCTGGACCTCGCAAAAGCCTTCGATACAATACCCCACTCGGGCATTATAGATAAGCTCACCAGCTTAAATATAAACCCCTATGTCACTAGATAGGTTCATAGGTTCATAGGTTCATACTAGGCTATCTGCCCGAGGGCATTTATAAGCCTAGCCCATTGTTTTGTGGCTTACGCCACCCCTTTAGTATGGGGAACTATACCCATTATTTTGCTGTGCCTCTGTCGAGCAGTGACACTGAGGTAATTCCTGGGGTATATCTGCGATCTCCCATCCATTGGTCAAGATTTCTCTTGAACAAGGCCAGCGAGGTGCTCTGCCTCACATGTACCGGGATTTTGTTCCACAGCATAGGGAGTCTTTGGGTGATGAATCTATCCCTCCAGCACGTCCTATTAATAGCCGTGTCGAGGTTTAAGTCTCCCGCCCTTGTGGCTCTGATGGATCTAGATTTTTGAGGTGAAGCATATTCATCAAATCTGGGTTTGACATGGCCTTGTATGTTAGGCAAAGGTCACCTCTGAGCAAGCGGTGCGACTGAATAGAGCTGGAGTTCTTTCAGTCGGGCAGCATAGGACAGATTTTTGAGACCCTTTATCCTTTTGGTGAGGAACTTTGTGGCCTCTCCAGCTGCTGCAAGTGTCGGGTCAGATACATTCCGAATGGGGCATTGTACTCAATCATTGGTCTGATGAGTGATGAGTAAAGGGAGACTATGACCTCCCTTGATCTAGATGAGAATCCCTTCATGATAAGGTGGGCAATGTAGAAGGACTTCCTAACTACTTTAGCTACATGGGTGTCGAATGACAGACTACTATCGACCTGGGTCCCCAGGTCCCTGATAACTTCTTCTGTGCTCAGTGGATTGCCACCTATTTGGTAGCTAGGGGTAACCTTGTTTTTCCCGAAGGGTATGACTATGCATTTTTGGCATTTAACTTTAGGCCGTGGCTCTGGCACCAGTTATCCGTTTCTGTGAGACCCTTCTGAAGGATATCTGTGTCAGATGTGTTTTCTACTATGGCCCAGTTTGCAGTCATCTGCAAACTTTGTCAGCCATAACCCTCCTGTGTTTGCTTGTACTTCGGAAAAGTAGATGCCAAACAAGAGTGGGCCCAGGACTGAGCCCTGTGGGACACCACTTGTGACAGGCTTTGAGTCTGACATGGCGCCAGCAACTCTGACCCTGTGGGTTCTGTCACTCAGCCAGTTTGCAACCCATCTTGTGATGTATGGGTTAACATTTAAGCTGATGAGTTTTTCAATGATACCCGAGTGGGGTATTGTATCGAAGGCCTTAGCCAGATCGAGGTAGGCTGTATGGACTGCCTTTCCTCATCAATGGCTTTGGTGACTGTTTCAAAAGTCAACCAAGTTTAAAAGGCATGATCTGCCTTTGACAAAGCCAAACTGGGTTGGATCCAAAGTCTGCAAATTCCCTATGTCTTTATTTATGAGGTCCATTATGATCCTCTCCATGGCTTTGCAGATAAGGCTTGTCAAGCTAATGGGCGGTAATTTCCAGGGTCTGTGGAGGCACCGCCTTTGTGAAGTGGGACCACAGTTGCAGTGCGCCACTCCTGGGTACGTATCCAGAGGTAAGACTTTGATTAAACAGCTGTCCTAGCTGTGGGTTTAATTCCTCATTGAGTTCGTGGAGCACACAGCCGGGACACCATCGGGTCCCATGGATGCTGTGTTTTTGCTTTGGAGAGAGCAGTTCTCACTTGGGCTGGAGATGTTTGGGGGCTGCACTCATTTGGTATAGATATCTCTCCTTTGGGGGAGGGGAGAAGTTTGCACTGAACCTGTCAGCCAGTATGTTGGCAATGTCTGTAGGATCAGTAATCTTCACATCATTTTGAACTAGTTCTGAGCATATCTGGGAGTTTCCTCCTAGGTTTCTAACATAGCTAAAGAAGGCCTTATGATTGTCTTTTGAGTCTTTAGCTATTTTTCTCTCGAAATTTGCTTTGGATGATTTTATGAGAGCTCTTAGTTTTTACTTATAGTGATCAAGGGTGTCTTACCTTTTAAGGATTTTGCTCTATCTTGTAGTAGCTTCCTCCTTTTGTTGTAGAGTTTGTTTATGGCTGGGGTCCACCAGACTGGACGCTTGCCTTTGGTACAAAGAGTCTTTGTTTTGCTTGGGATTGCCTTATCCATGCAGTCCTGCAGGTGCTGGTAGAAGGCGTTTGTAAGTGATTCAGCGGCTTGAGTATTGTTTTCCGCGCTCGGGGCCTGAAAGGAGACCACACTAGTCTTTAGAAGTGTGAAGTCGGCTTTTGAGAAGTTCTTTACTGTGGTCTTTTTATTTCAGGTGGGGTGGGATGAGGACCTCCAGCGAGATTAGTTTGTGATCTGATCTCACCAGTGAGGGGTATACTTCGGTGTTGAACATTGTGCTCCCATGTTCGTGATGATGAGATCAAGTATGTTATCTCCTCTTGTGGGGATGGTGACTAGTTGTTCCATGGCATTTGAGTTTATGAATTCCAGGAACTTTTGGGCTAGGGTGTTTGGGCTTGAGTAGTGTTCCCAGTCTATATTAGGGTAATTGAAGTCACCTAGTATGATGGTGTTTGGTGATACATTTATCCCTCTAGTGTTTTCAGGAAGGCCATGTGAGTTTCCTGAGTTTGTGAGGGTGGCCTGTAACATGCTACAATTTGCAGAGCAGTCTTGCCTATGGTTAATTGCACCTGGATGGTCTCCGATGCATCGTGCGTTACCACCAGTCTTGAGGTGTGGGTGTCCTTGATGAATATGGATACCCTCCTTTCTTGGTATTGTCCGGATTTTGGGGCCGGAACGCATGATATGAGGTAAAACCTGATAGCGCTGGGGTGCTCTCAGGAGCCTTGAACCAGGTTTCTGTCACAGCACAGACATCGATGTTCTCCATACTGAGAAGGGCCTCGAGTGCGTGCATTTTGAGATTTAGACTTCTGGCATTGAGCAGCATTACCCTTAGTTTTTTCCTTTTTGTGTTCTAGGGTGGTAGGTTTAGAATTTGAGCCTTGCCTAAAAAAGGCACTATGGGGGTGGCAAGAGCCTTTGCCAATATCCGGAATCCCAGGCGTGACAGGTGCAAGCCGTCCCTTGCGAAGCAGCGTGGTTTGTCCAGCATGTCATCCCAGGCAGACAGATACTGGATCCCCTTTGAATGACACCAGTGTTTAAGCCAATTGTTAAAGCTGATCATCTTATCTCTGTATTGTGGCATCATTCTTGGTGAAGGTAGGATACTGCTCAAGGTCAGGGTCATTGCAAACTGGCTCAAGGACAGAACCCACATGGTTAGAATTGCTGGAGCCATGTCAGACTCCAAACCAGTTACAAGTGGTGTCCCACAAGGCTCAGTCCTGGGACCTCTCTTGTTCGGTATATATTTCTCGGAGGTACAGGCCAACACGGAAGGACTGTGGCTGACCAAGTTTGCAGATGACTGCAAACTGGGCGCCATAATCGACTCTCCAGCCGACACAAGCATCCTCCAAAAGGGCCTCATAGAAACAGACAACTGGTGCCAGAGCCATGGCCTCAAGCTAAATGCCAAAAGTGTATAGTCATCCCTTTGGCAAAACAAAGTGACCACAAATTACCACATAGGTGGAAATCCATTAAGTACAGAAGAAGTAATTAGGGACCTGGGGACCCAAGTTGATAGCAATCTCTCATTTGACAACCACGTGGCCAAAGTGGTTAGAAAAACATTTTATATAGCCCACCTAATCATGAAGGGATTCACATCTAGATCAGGGAGGTCATCGTGCCTCTTTACTCATCCCTCATCAGGCCCATTATTGAGTACAATTTTGGGATGTACCTTACCAGACACCTGCAGCAACTGGAAAGACCCAAAAGTACCTCACCAAGAGGATCAAAGGGCTCAAACAGATGCCATATGCTGCCCGGTTAAAGAAACTCCAGCACTACTCAGTGGCATACCGCCTGTTCAGAGGCGATCTGTGCCTGACGTATAAAGCCATGTCCAACCCGGAATTAATGGACATGCTGCACCTCAGAAAATCCAAATCCCATCGAGCTACGCGCTCGAGAGACTTGAACCTCAGCACTGAAATAAATAGGACATGCTGGAGGGACAGATTCATAACCCAGAGGCTCCCTTCACTCTGGAATAAAATCCCAGTCCAGGTTAGGCAGAGTCCCTCATTGACTCTCTTCAAGAGGAATCTTGATGAGTGGATGGGAGATCGTAGGTTTACCCCAGGTATCACTTCTGTGTCACTGTTAGATAGAGGCACAGTATACTAACCTCGAAAAAGGGCATAGCAAAATAAATTTAAAATGGGTGGCGAAAGCCAAACACATTCTGGCTAGGCTTATAAATGCCCTAGGGCAGATAGCTTAGTATGAACCTATGAACCTATGAACAAACAATAACTGTCCTAACATGGTAAATTCTGGAAACTGTAATCTAAAGTTAGCTAAAACAACATCTAACATTTCCTTTATCTAATAACTACTTGTACATAGATTCAAAGATTCATAGGTAAGTAGTAGGCTAGCTGCCTTGCAGTCCAGTTTAAGCATACCCCATTTTCCTTTTTTGTGCTTGAAATAACCTAGCACATTTGGTTATAGATTAGCCTTGCCCATCCCATGGTTGATAACTATATATTACCCCTAATGAGAATAACTATGATCATACCATAGATAATTTGAGGGGACCCATGCATGGGATAAAGCATATAGGATCTGCCTCTGTCCATTAGTAGTTTGGGGGCAGTCCTGGGGTAAATTTTCTGTTACCCATCCATAGCTCTTAAGTTGCACTTGAAAATGAACAGGGCTGAACTTTGTTTTATATGGATGAGAAGTGGTATCCTCTGTAAGATAAACCTATTCCTCCAAACTTTTCTGTCAATGTTGCAGAAGAGGTTAAGATCCCTAGAACAAGTATTTCTGATGCCATTTGACTTGCTGATGTGCAGTAAATCCATCAGTAATGGGTTGGAGGATGCCTTGTATGCTAGACAAACATCACCTGTTAGCAGTCTGTTGGATACCGAGTATAATGACATGACTTTTAGTTGGTCCACTTAGGGCATATTGTTTAGGCCTTGTATCATTTTACTAAGATATCTCTATGGTCATTCCAGTTGCTGCATGTATCTGGACAAATACATACCAAAGGGGGTATTATATTCAATGACTGGCCTAATGAAGGCTGAGTAAAGGGGCATATTGGCATCCCTAAATCTAGACACAATCCCTTTGTTTATACGCTATGCATTATAGAAGTACTTTCTTACAACAATAGATATATGTTGGTTTGAAGTTAGGTCACTGTTCACATAAGTTCCCAAATCCCAAACAACTGGGTTAACTCTTAGCAGCACATTGTCAATGTAGTAGTTCCCTGGGGAAGATGACTTTCCAAAAGATGCAGTAATGCATTTTTTACATTTAGCTTCAGTCCGTTATTTTGGCACCAGTTATTTATTTGAGGCAAACTTTCCTGCAGGATAGCTAAATTGTTTGGGGACTCAATGACTGCTCCTAGCTGTAGTTATCTGTAAACTTGGTCAGCCAGAGCCATTTGGTATTGGCTTTTACTTCAGAAAAGTAGATACTAAACAAGAAAGTCCTGGGGACTCCACAGTTGTCTGGTCTCTTTGCGGAGGTAACTTGCCCTGTTTTAATTATCTGAATCATATTTGTGAGCCAGTTAGAATTCCAGCAGGTGAAATATGTATTTGTCCCCAGTTTGTTAAGGTTTTCTACTATGGCTGAATGGGGAATTGTGTCATAAGCTTTGGTTAGGTCAAAGTATGCAGAGTATATTGTTTTGCCTTCATCCATTGCTTTGGTGACCTTTTCAAAAAATCTACCAGATTTGGTAAGCATGGCCTGACCTATTTCCTGATTGATTAATTCCATGATGTCTTTCCATGGCTTTGCATATGAGGCTAGTCAGACGTATAGGTCTGTGGAAGGTCCTCCCATATGCAGGGGAATGACTGTAGCTGATCTCTATTCATTTGGTATGGAGGCTGAGCTTGAACAGTGTTGTTAGGGGTGTGGCTAAATTGTACTTCATGCTAGATAAGATACATCCAGGGATATTGCTGGGACTGAATGATACAGTATTTTTAACTTTTGGTAGCATTTTTAGGACTTGGTCTTGTTTGACAGCTGGAGGTGAGCCAGTTTCAAGTATATTTTGAGGGACAGATGGAGGGGAGAGATAGATAAAGTTGAAGATAAAATTTTATTAAAACAATGCTGAATTTTAAAATACTATTTTTCTGTCTGTGGTACACTGGTGGATATATGCAACATGTTATCAAACACTGAAGTTTGTATTTTAATATTTCCCTCCTATGAAACAAGGAAAACAGCGTGAAGTCAATGTGCTTTAGTAAATCTGTTTCTGACCAGAATGATCAGAGATAATGGCCTTCAGAATGCACAGTTAATAATTGTAGGTGTGTTGTACATGACAAATTTATGACTGCTGGCCATTGAGAAATCCCACATCCATTGTATATAATTATATTTTGTGTAATACACATATTTACTGAGTTTACTTATAAATTTACCTAAGCTGCGACTCTGCTTACAAATACATATTCTAATGTTAGATGGGGATTATATGGCCACCTAAGCTAAGGTGCATAAGCTACAAATCCTGTAAATGATGACATACTTAAGGGTTAAGCACCAACATATATTGCACTGCAGTCTCACTAATGGCAAAGTAAGAAACATTTCAATCAGAGTTGCTGGCTACTGAGACTTGTCTGGATATATCAACTGGACACAAGCTGATTTAAATATACTTTTCTCTGCACTTATTTAAGATTTGAGTCAGTAAATATTGTCTTTGATTCAGTAAATATTGTGTGTATCTGTCTATCTGCAATTAATCGCCTCCACTCCTTGCTTCCTGTTGTGGTGTTAATCTTGGTGGCTTTGGAATTGCACGCCCCTGCTGTAAATCTGTTTTTGCACACTCCTCCTGGACCCATCTCATTTGCTCACTCAACTGAGTACAGTGAGATCATATTTTGATTTCAGATACTCCTACCAGTCCCATCTCCTCTGCAGTGAACAGAGAGAGCACTTGGGAAGGACATTCCCCTATAGTATCTTAATCTGCTCTGTTTCCTCCCTCTCCAAAAAAAAAAATGTGCACTTCATCTGCTTTACTGTATTTGTGTTTCTTCCTACTTTATTACCTTATTTTGCTTTTGCCTCTTCTTAAAAGTACTCAGTTGAATTTATTCTGCTGCCTTTATTACTGCTTGTTAGTAGCCTGATTAAATTGTAACTGTTATTCTAAAACTTTTGCTTTAAGCACTTGGGCTTCAAACAGTTGTTTTACATTAAGAAGGTTTGTGGTTTGCACTGTTGTGGCAGGACAGGTAGCGTACATCCTTCTAAGTTGGGAACTGCTGACTGAAGGCTCAGTGTCTGTTATTTTAAAAGTGTATTAGTTCTGGGTTAAGCACTTGGGCTTCAGGCCAGTTATTTTACATTAAGAAGGTTTGTGGTCTGCACTCTTGTGGGAGGAGAGGCTAGATTCTACCCTTCTGAGCTGGGAATTTCTGGTTAAAGGCTTATTTCTTATGCTTATTTGAACTGTTTCTTTCTAAAATCAGTATGCCTTGTTTGCTGCAGCATAGACTAGATTCAGGCTGGCTGGATCTAGTTTTGTTTGTATAACTTGTGCACTGATCCAGGCCGTCTTTTTTGGAGAAGGTTTCTCTGTACCCTAGTGGCAGGACTGTGCAGTTAGAACTTGTCTGATTGAAGACTGCTGGAACAGGGCTCAGTTTTGAGCTTTTTAACTGGTTAATTGGGTAAAGTGTTGTTTTGATTGTATCTGCTCTATTTTTCTGGAAAAAAAAAAAAAATATATATATATATATATATATATATATATTTATATATATTTGTTTCCCACCTTTCTGAACTAGTATAGTCCAGTTTTCAGGTCACTGCTGAATCCAGGGCTGTGTTACAAGTTTCTGTGTTGCCCATACCTTAGCGTTTCTGTGATTTAAAAAGTTGTTATTGCTACATATTGTACTTATTTGCTGCCTGCACTTGAATTGTCATTTTTGTGTTTAAATAATCTGTTTAACTGTTGTAGGCTACACACTAAAGTGCAATAGCCTTTTCTGTGCATTTAACATGTTGTTTTGATTGTATCTGCTCTATTTTCTGAAAAAAAAAATATATATATATATATACTTGTTTCCCGCCTTTCTGAACTAGTATAGTCCAGTTTTCAGGTTATTGCTGAATCCAAGGCTGTGTTACAAGTTTCTGTGTTGCCCATACCTTACTTGGATAGAAGGAAGTTACTCTGTTCACCTGTGAGAGAGGGGAGCTTTGAGCAGCCTATCTGTCCCTGGAGGAGTGGTTTCAGCCCAGAAGTTAGTAGTTTATTGGCCATTTTGAGCTAATTTCTACCTCTTTCACTTTCCTGCTATAAAAAATGCATTTGTGCAGTTTTGCGCTTGCATTCCGCTCAGCAAGTGCCTTCCAGGTGTTCTTCAGAGTCTACAGCAGCAGAGAGACAAAAGAGAGTTTGGAGTGATTAAGCATCATTTTTCTGCTTTTCTTTCGATCTTAACTAATTTCACCTAAAACACCATTTTTTTAGCGTTTCTGTGATTTAAAAAGTTGTTATTGCTACATATTGTACTTATTTGCTGCCTGCACTTGAATTAAGTCATTTTTGTGTTTAAATAATCTGTTTAATTGATTGCATCTACTCTATTTTCCGAAAAAAATTATATATATATATATATATATATATATATATATATATATGCTTGTTACCCACCTTTCTGAACTAGTATAGTCTAGTTTTTAGGTTATTGCTGAATCCAGGGCTGAGTTACAAGTTTCTTTGTTGCCTATACCTTACTTGGATAGAAGGAAGTTTCTCTGTTCACCTGTGTGACAGGGGAGCTTTGAGCAGCCTATCTGTCCCTGGAGGAGTGGTTTCAGCCCAGAAGTTAGTAGTTTATCAGCCATTTTGGGCTAATTTCTATCTCTTTCACTTTCCTGCTAAAAAAAATGCATTTGTGTGGTTTTGCGCACCAGGAAGCGCCATTTAGCTAGAGTTAAACTATTCTCGACTCCACAAAGTCTATTCGTCAATTTTTCCCTTGGAACTAGACAAACCAACTTTAGCACTCAAACCATTCATTTCACAGTCAAGCACTTGCTTAAAACTCATAGCAAGCACTAATTAACCCTAGCACTAGACCCCCCTATACTGTCCAGAAGGACAAGGCTCTCTATTTGTTCCCACCAGCTAATCAGAAAAAACAGCTTACTCTACCTATTCAGGCATGTCCAAAGGGCAGTTTCCGGTGTACTCTGCAGTCCAACTGGTGAATCTGGACATTTTGAGGCAATGTTACAACTGCCTCATGTACACAGACAACCCTCTCCTCCAACCACCAAACACTAATATATGCGAGAGATGCAATTATACAGCCAAACTGGAGGCAAAGCTCTCTCAACCCAAGACTGGAACTGACAGTCAAGAGGAGAAGGGTAATACTTGTAACATACTACCAATCTCACATAGACCTAATAAACCAACACCGGCAAATAACACACATGAATACATGAAAACATACTCGAAGGCTCTAAATAAAAATCTGCACAAGCAACAGAGACCTCCAAAGCAGACATTCAAGCAACCTTCACACCCCATCAGCAACCATGAAACACATACTTCACATAATTAGTGTGCCACGCAATCACAGCCCTTAACGCAAAATAACATACCCAACACACTAGTAATAGGCGACTCTATAGTCAGGCACACTGATGTCCCACTAAATAGGCTGGACAAGGAGAAGGTTACAGTTAGCTGCCTGTCGGGTGCCAGGATCCACCACATAACACAAACACTCAGGTCACTCCAGAACAAGTACAAATACAACTCTGTCATTGTCCATGTTGGTGTGAATGACCTGAGACATACCTCCCTGGACTACATGAAAAGAGACATGGAAGAGCTCTCTGATCACGTAGCCCAGGCCGGTATGACCCTGACCCTGAGTAGCATCCTGCCCTCACCAAGAATGATGCCACAGTATAAAGAAAAAAATGCTCAATTTCAACAATTGGTTAAGTTTCTGGTGTCATTCAAAGGGGATCCAGTATCTGTCTGCCTGGGATGACACGCTCGACAAGCCACATTGCTTGGCAAGATATGGCTTGCACCTGTCACCCTTAGGCTTTCGAATACTGGCCAAGGCTCTTGCCACCCCCATAGTGCCTTTTTTAGGCAAGGCTCAAAAGACAAACCCACCACCATAAATAGCACAAGTAAACAAAAACTGAGGGTAATGCTACTCAACGCCAGAAGTCTAAACCTCAAAATGCATGCACTCAAGGCACTCCTCAGTATGGAGAACATCACCATCTGTGCAGTAACAGAAATCTGGTTTAAGGCTCCTGAAAGCACCCCTGTGCTACTAGGCTATAACTCATATGATATCTTTCGGCCACAGAACCAGGACTGAAACACCAAAGGCGGGGGTGTATCCATATTCATCAAGAATACCCACACCTCCAGGTTAGTGGTGCAGCACAATGCATCAGAGATCATTCATAGGATCATAGGTAGGTACTAGGCTATTAGCCCAAGGGCCTACGTAAGCCTAGCAAGCAAGGTACCATAGCTTACGCCACCCAAGAAAGTTATTTTCCTGTGCCACTGTCCATCAGAGACACAGAAGTCATCCCCAGGGTGTATTTCCCATCCACTCATCAAAATTTTTCTTGAAGAGTGCTAATGAAGATCTTTGCTTGATATTGATAGGTAGCTTGTTCCAGAATATAGGAAGTCTCTGGGACAGGAATCTATCCCTCCTGCATGTCCTGTTTATTGTAGTGACAAGGTTTAGGTCTCTAGAGCATGTAGCTTGGAGGGATTGGGATTTATTTAGGTGTAGCATGTCCAGCAGCTCTGTGTTTGACATAGCTTTATATGTTAGGCAGAGATCACCTTGGACTAGGCGATATGCTATGGAGTAAAGCTGGAGTTTTTTGAGGCGGTCAGTGTAGGGCATTTGTTTGAGGCCAGTAATCCTCTTTGTGAGGTACTTCTGTGGCCTTTCCAGCTGCTGCAGATGTCTTGTGAGGTACATTCCAAAAGGGAATGTGCAACTAACAATGGGCAAAACTGCAATCCAAATTGTAGCTTGCTACAGATCACCCACCATGGCCCAGGACCCCCATTCCACATTTCTGGAGACACTGGGAAATATGAAGGTCCTACCAAACACCCTAATACTGGGTGATTTCAATTACCCAAATATAAACTGGGAGAACTACTCAAGTACGAACTCCCTTGCCCAATGCTTCCTAGAATTTATAAACTTGAACACCCTGGATCAACTGGTCAACACCCCCACCAGAGGGAACAACATATTGGACCTGGTCATCACCAACATGGGCGACCGGTGTTCCATACCGGAGGTCAACCCCTTGCTGGTTAGATCAGACCATAGACTAATCACTCTGGATATCCACATTCCGCCCCCACCCCCAATCAAGGAAACCACCATGAAAAACTTTTCAAAAGCAAACCTCAAATTACTTAAGACCGAGGTGGAAAGGTTCACAGCTCACATGCTAAAGGACAATGCTGTCCAAGTTGCTGAAACCTTTACAAAGGCACTCTATGAGCCTCTGCAGGAATGCATGGATTGTGCCATCTCAAGTAAAACCAAAACTCACTCCTCCAAGAAAAGGAAACCAGTCTGGTGGACCCCTGCCATAAACAAGCTATACAACAGAAGGAGGAAACTAGTACAGAAAAGAGTAAAATCCTATGAAGGAAAGGCATCCCTGATCAGTATCAGCAAGAAACTACGATCCCTCATTATATCATCCAAGGATAGTTTCAAAAGTAAAATTTCCAATGACTCCA